>NC_088874.1:13250110-13283017 GCF_032884065.1 Artemia franciscana | reverse complement strand
AGAGAATGTGAAAAAAGAAAGCATGCCGAGGAACTACCAGAGCAACGCAGAAGCAGACTTGCTGCTAAAAGAGAATGTGAAAAAAGAAAGCATGCCGAGGAACTACCAGAGCAACGCGAAAGCAGACTTGCTGCTAAAAGAGAAAGTGAAAAAAGAAAGCATGCCGAGGAACTACCAGAGCAACGCAGAAGCAGACTTGCTGCTAAAAGAGAATGTGAAAAAAGAAAGCATGCCGAGGAACTACCAGAGCAACGCAGAAGCAGACTTGCTGCTAAAAGAGAATGTGAAAAAAGAAAGCATGCCGAGGAACTACCAGAGCAACGCGAAAGCAGACTTGCTGCTAAAAGAGAAAGTGAAAAAAGAAAGCATGCCGAGGAACTACCAGAGCAACGCGGAAAGCAGACTTGCTGCTAAAAGAGAAAGTGAAAAAAGAAAGCATGCCGAGGAACTACCAGAGCAACGCAGAAGCAGACTTGCTGCTAAAAGAGAATGTGAAAAAAGAAGGCGGGCCGAGGAATTACAAGAACAGCAAGAAATCAGGCTTGCTGCTGATAGAGAAAGTAAGAAAAGAAAGCGTGCCGAGGAATCAGAGCAATCTGAAAGTTATCGCCTGGCATTCAGGTACAACCCAGTCGATGATTATAGCTTGAGTAGCTGTGTTCAAATCGGGACAATGTCTAAAATTTGTCCCTATTGCAAGGCCTTGAAATTCAATGGTGAAACAATGGGAATGTGTTGCGCCTCAGGAAAAGTTAAACTTCCTCTATTGGCTGCACCACCAGAGCCATTGAAGACTTTCCTTACTGGAACTACGTCAGAATCTAAGCGTTTTTTGTCAAAAATCAGACAATACAACTCATGTTTCCAAATGACGTCGTTTGGAGCCCAAATCGAAAATCCAGATCAATTTATGTCTACTTTCAAAGTAAAAGGGCAAATTTATCATAAAGCAGGGTCCCTTCTACCATTATTAGGCGAGAATCATAAATTTTTACAATTGTACTTCATCAGTGATAGAAATTCTGAATTGAATGCACGTTGCGAAATTTCTCCCAACGTTGAAAGGACAATCGTTTCCCAATTGCAACATCTTTTCCACGAAAATAATAATTTAGTGCGTCTGTTCAAAACAGCCATCGATTTGATGCCTACTGATACTCATAAAATTGTTATTTCCGCTGACAAAACGCCTCCTGGCCAACATGTGCGTAGATACAATGCTCCGACTATCGACGAAGTGGCAATCGTTATGGTCGGTGATCAGTTTTTACCTCGAGATATTATTCTACATAAGCGAAACGCCCAGTTGTTAAGAATTGCTGAAACTCATCGATGCTACGATGCCCTACAATATCCTATCATTTTTTGGGATGGAGCCGACGGCTATCACTTTAATATTAAATTGATGAATCCAGCCACTAACAAAGAAATGAATAAGAAATGCAGTGCAATGCATTATTATTCCTATAGACTAATGATTCGGCAGGATGAAGAAAATTATATTTTAAAATGCCGTGAATTGTTTCACCAATTTGTCGTGGATATGTATGCAAAAATTGAATCAGAACGTTTGCTATATATCCGCCTGAATCAGACCAAGCTCCGCTCTGAACAATACATTCATTTGCGAGATGCAGTTATAAATGACGGTAATACCACAAACGTTGGAAGATTAACAATTTTACCTTCGTCATATGCTGGCAGTCCACGTCATATGCATGAATATGCTCAAGATGCTATTGCGTATGTTCGTCTCTATGGTCGTCCAGATTTATTTATTACATTTACATGTAATCAATCTTGGGACGAGATACTGCAGCTTTTACTTCAAGGACAATCGGCGGTTCATAGGCATGACATTACGGCACGTGTCTTCCGGCCAAAAGTTGAAATCACTGATAAACTACCTTGTAAAACATGAAGTGTTTGGTTCAGTGCGATGCTGGATGTACTCAGTGGAATGGCAAAAACGAGGTTTGCCACACGCACATATACTAATCTGGCTACATAAAAAAATTACTTCAAACGAAATTGATGATGTGATTTCCGCTGAAATACCTGATAAAAATGTCGATAAGGGGTTACATGATATTATTGTAAAAAATATGATACATGGACCTTGCGGTGCACTGAACGAAAATTCACCATGCATGGCCAAAGGAAGGTGCACAAAGCAATATCCTCGACTTTTGGTACCCACAACAATTACTGGCAATGATGGTTACCCACAATATAGAAGAAGATCTACTGAAGATGGCGGTAAAACAGCAATAATAAAGAAGCGTAACGGTACCACCATCGAAGTAGATAACCAGTGGGTTGTTCCATATTCCCCTTTATTATCCAAAACATTTAATGCACATATAAACGTTGAATACTGTAACTCCGTAAAGGCAATAAAATATATATGTAAATACGTCAACAAAGGCAGTGACATGGCAGTTTTTGGCTTGCAGTCCGAAATCAAAGATTTCGATGAAATCGTAGAATATCAGGCTGGAAGATACATAAGCAGTAATGAAGCTGTTTGGCGAATTCTTTCATTTCCGATACATGAACGTAGTCCAGCTGTTGTTCACTTAGCGGTACATTTACAGAATGGTCAACGTGTTTATTTCACGGAAACCAACGTGCAACAAAGAGTCCTGAATCCACCGGATACAACATTAACAGCTTTTTTTTCGCTTTGCAAAAATGATTCTTTTGCGAAAAAACTGCTGTATACTGAAGTGCCTTCGTATTACACGTGGAATACTAAAAATAAAGTATTTGAACGTCGAAAACAGGGTAAGTCAGTCGACGGCCAACCTACCATCTTCAAAGATACCACGATAGGAAGACTCTACACCGTTCACCCCAATCAACATGAATGCTTCTTTCTACGCCTGCTTTTGGTGAATGTACCTGGTCCGACATCCTTTGAGTATTTGAGGACTGTAAATGGTACTATACATGACACTTACCGTAGTGCATGCCAAGCTCTGAATTTATTGGAGAATGACCAACACTGGGATAACTGCATCAATGACGCGTGCGAAACGTCAACCCCAAGTCAAATTCGTGCATTGTTTGGCATCATTTTAACAACTTGCTCTCCATCAGCTCCTACAGAGTTATGGGAAAAATATAAGTCAAAAATGTCCGAAGATATACTTCATCGAAAACAGTTAGAGACGTCAGACATGACTTTTGATTTTACACCAGAAATTTATAACTACACTTTAGTTGTTATAGAAGATATTTGCATAAGTATGGCAAACAAACCTCTTCAGGGTTTGGGAATGCCTTCACCTAACCGTATCGCTGCTGTTTCGACATGTGTAGAATTGGATCGTGAACAAAGTTACAGTACGAGTGATCTATTGTCGTATGTACAAAATAACATTTCCAAGTTAACGTCGGAACAAAAAGACATTTATGATACGATAATGCATTGTGTCGATAACAACGTTGGAGAAATTTTCTTTTTGGATGCGCCAGGAGGTACTGGTAAAACGTTTGTGATAAAACTGATTCTGGCATCAATTCGATCTAAAAATGATATAGCGTTGGCAATTGCGTCGTCCGGAATAGCCGCAACATTGCTGCCTGGTGGAAGAACTGCTCATTCCGCTTTGAAATTGCCTCTGAACTTGCATTCTACAGAAACTCCCACGTGCAATATTTCCAAATCATCTGGGATGGGTAAAGTATTGCAGCAATGCAAACTTATTATTTGGGATGAGTGCACAATGGCACACAAAAAATCGCTCGAGGCTCTGGATCAATGCTTGAAAGATTTAAGAGGGAATTCGAAACCCTTTGGCAGCACATTAATATTGCTTGCAGGAGATTTCAGGCAAACATTACCTATAATACCTAGATCAACTCCTGCAGACGAAATGAATGCTTGCCTGAAAAATTCTAATTTATGGGCACACGTAAAAACATTAAAATTAACTACAAATATGCGTGTCCGATTGCAAAACGATGACTCTGGTCAAACATTTTCAGATCAATTGCTAGCAATGGGAAACGGAAAGCTCCCAGTAGACTCAATTTCAGGACGTATACAACTACCTGCTGATTTCTGTAATTTAGTGACGTCCAAAAATGAATTGATTGAAAATATATTTCCGAATATTCTAAAAAATTATAAAAATAATAAATGGCTAAGTGAAAGAGCGATTCTCGCACCCAAGAATATAGACGTCCACGAAATCAACAATATTGTTTTGACCAAGATTCAAGACCAGGCAGTCCTTTACAAGTCAGTCGACACAGTTTTGGAACCAAATGAAGCGGTTAATTATCCATCTGAATTTTTAAATTCCATAGATCTTTCAGGGTTTCCACCACACGTGCTACAACTAAAAATAGGCGTACCAATAATATTGTTACGTAACATAAACCCACCAAAGCTTTGCAATGGCACTCGACTTGCCGTAAAAAAACAATGGAAAACCTAATAGAGGCCACAATCCTGACAGGGCCTTTTGAGGGTGAGGCTGTTCTTATTCCTCGCATTCCCATGATTCCAACAGATCTGCCTTTTCAATTTAAAAGATTGCAATTCCCAATTCGATTAGCATTTGCAATCACCATTAACAAAGCTCAAGGTCAATCATTAGAAAAATGTGGTATTGATCTTAATACTGATTGTTTTTCCCATGGACAATTGTACGTTGCATGTTCGAGGGTCGGTAAACCTGACAATCTATTTATATGCAGCGAGAATTGGACAGCGAAGAATGTTGTATATTCTCAAGTTTTACGAAGTTAGTTGTATTTCGGAACAGACTGTTGTATATTCACAAGTTTTACGTAGTTAATTTGTATTGTATCTATCTATCTATCTATCTATATAAAAACGAGTTGTGTGTATGCATGTTTGTTTGTTTGTAAAAAGAACGTTTGCATATGACGTCATTATTAGTACATACGGCTTTGTATATGGACAGACAATGGGAAAGCCAAGAATGTTGTATATTCGCAATTTTTACGTAGTTTGAAACACATATATAAATCTATCTATATTCACAGGTGGGACACAGGGACACAACTACAATGGCGCGTAACTAATATGGCGCGTAACTAATATGGCGCGTAACGACTTACGCGCGCGGGGGGGCTTGGGGGGGGCGCGAAGCGCCCCCACCAACTAGGTGTTGGGGTGGCGCGAAGCGCCACCCCAACAGCTAGTATATATATATATATATATATATATATATATATATATATATATATACATACATACATATATATATATATATATATATATATATATATATATATATATATATATATATATATATATATATATATATATATATATATATATATATGTGAAATGAATAGGTACGTATTCTTTAATCCTTGTTTTATTTACATTGTAAAATAGTGTGATATTACATCTACATCTACGGTTAATATATATTTCATTATATGGAGGAGGGGGTCGTTTAAAATTTCCTAAGCTCGAAGGGGGTCACTATATAAAAAAGTTTAAGAAGCCCTGCTCTACAGTCTCATCACCAACGACCAGACTCGTAGGTAAAGAGCTATATTGAGAACCAGGTTTAAGCACAGAATTTATTACCTTCCAAGTTTTACGAATATCCTTATTACACGCAGCAAAATTATTTAGATAACTATGTGTTGGGGTGGCGCTTCGCGCCACCCCAACACCTAGTTGGTGGGGCGCTACGAGCCCCCCAAGCCCCCCCACGCGCGTAAGTCGTTACGCGCCATTGCAGTTGTGTCCCTGTGTCCCACCTGTGAATAGAGACAGATATAAATATATGTTTTTAACTACGTAAAACATGCTAATATACAACATTCTTCGCTGTCCCATTGTCTGTGCATATAAATAGATTGTCAGGTTTACTGACTCTTGAACATGCAACATATAATTGTCCATGGGAAAAACAATCCGTATTCAGATCTATACCTCATTATTCTAATGATGTGTCCCTGTGTCCCGGTCGTCATTTATATTCCCTGTGTCCCGGTCGCTATTTGTTCCCCGGTGTCCCAGTTTGTAATTTCTCTTTGAGTGTCCCGGTCTTCATTTATATTCCCTGTGTCCCGGTGTCCCGGTGTCCCGGTCATCATTTGTGTCCCGGTTTTCCGGTCTGTAATTTCTATTCGAACAGTCCCTGTGTCCCGGTCGTCATTTATATATCCCGCCAGTGCCCCCGGCGTCCCCGTTGTAGTTATGTCCCTGTGTCCCGGTCGTCATTTATATTCCCTGTGTCCCGGTCGTGATTTGTGTCCGGGTGTCCCAGTCTGTAATTTCTCTTTGAGGTTCCCGGTCGTCACTTATATTCCCTCTGTCTCGGTCGTCATTTGTGTCCCGGTCTGTAATTTCTCTTTGAGTGTTTTTTGTTTTTAGTTTTTTTTAGTTTTTTACCTTTTTTCTTTTTTCAGTTTTCTTTTTCTTCTTTATTTTTCAGTGTCACTATGAAGTACATATCGACGAACCTTTGTTCGACAACTAATTTCATGATGTCAATCAACACAGAAACATGACGTCACCTGATCCACAGACAGACAGACAACTTATTTTTATATATATAGAAGATAAAGAGATTTGGCTTTCCTACACAAGGAATTATATATATTCCGGTAAATCTTGAATTGACAAAGACGAATAGCACTCGTTGAAAGTGTAGCACTTTTATAATACCTGCAGAGATTATTTTTCCTTCTCCAGCTTTTGAGAAGTCCGGATGTCATCCATGGGTTTAGAGGAATAATCCTTTTAGACCTGCGATTAGAAGGTGGTACTTTACAAATGTTAAGAATAGCCTCTTTTATGGTTCCATAAAACGACTCAAATAAACAAGAAAAATCCTTGTCATTATCAAATACGCTCCACGAATTTTTCGCTAATTTAGAACCAAGAAGAGATAACTCATTTTCACCAAACCTAATAGAATAGGAATCAAACACTTGAGCCCGGTTATTCCTTCCCCGATTAAAACTGAACCGAGAATATATGGGAAAATGATCGGAGATATCAGTAAGTAAAATTGAGTTTTCCTTCAAGCAAAGCGTAGAGAAGATATTGTCAATCAAAGAAGCTGTAACATTAGTTACTCGTGTGGGGATGGATGTAGTTGGTAGAGTTCCTGCGGCATGCATGGTTGAAAGAAAATCAACTGAGGCCGAAGATTTTGAATCCATCAAATTTATATTAAAGTCACCCATTATGATTAACTGACACGGACGTTTCAATATTATGTCAAGTATTTTTTCAAGATTCCGAAGAAACAACGAAACCGCGCCACTAGGAGAACGATAAATATTGCCTATGACTAGATCAATACCATTAACTCTAATTTCTTTAAATTGTGACTCAAAGATACCTTCAAAATTCCTTGATAAGTCATCTCGTAAGCAATAATGCAAATTACTAGATATATACATGGCAAGACCTCCTTTAGCCATCTTGCAGCGGTTTATATGTTATATTTTGTAGCCATGGATATCCAATAGCATTTCATTGCCAGAATCCAAAAATGTCTCGTACAAACCAACAACATCAGGCTGTCCATCCGAAACTATTTGTCTTAAATTATCTATTGACGAGGAAAGACCCTGAATGTTAAGCTGAAGTGCAGTCAGAGAATAATTTCCTTTGATAACCTCCTCTCCCCCCAATTCCAAAACATATTTACTATTACAAACAGGGTTTATATTAGACAGGTTTTGATTAACCTGACCCACAGAATTATTCACAATACTAATTAGATCAAAAGGACTATTTTCAAGCTCGCAAAGGCGTCTCTCACTACTTAAAATATTGACAAAAGCAGGTTTTACTTGGAGTCCATTTAAATCACCAGATGAACAAAAAAAAGTCTTTACCTAAATCTATTACGAAAGAAAATCCTGTCAAAGGATTATAAACACATAAATAATTAATAGCACAGAAGGTACTATCGGGATGAACCACGAGCATGAAAAAAAATGAAACGAAATAAAAAGAAACTGTAAAAAATAATGACTTAGGAAAGGATACGCATCAAGAAAATATTAACCAGTCACATACTAATACATTCATGCAAATAATTTATTTTGCGTATACGAGTTTCACCAGAAACTTTGGCTAGAATTTGACCATGATCAGACCAAACACTTCTTGGGCCAAAGGTGCTACGAGCTACGCTAGATCCCGACGCTTTTTAATTAGGTTTTCTAAAACAAATACACCTGACTTTGCCAACTTACTTCTTGCTGCAAACACTTTACGAGCTTTATCTAAGCTTGAAAATTTTACTAGAACTGGGGCGATTTTCACACTCTCAGTTTGATTAGCAGGCATGCGGAATCGATTAGCCTTTAAGAGGTCCATTTCTTTAAAATCTTGCAAGCCCATTATTTGTGTTATCACTCCATTAAGATTTTCTCTCAGTTCCACATTGGGGTCTGGTTTCACACCGTAGAAAATTAGGCTATCAAGTAAGGCATCCTGCTCTAGTTGGTCAAACTTGTCTTCTAATTTAGAAATCTTATTTTCAAGCAAGTTCACTGCATTATAAAGTTTTCGAAGGGTTGTTTTAATTTTTTCAAATTTGGCATCATATTCAAGGGAAATCGAATTATAAACTTCGTTCACAATATCTTCACTGATGATTTCCGAAGCTCGGCGATCTTTCATTGTATTTGATACGACACGAGAAATATCATTCATTAGGTTAGACTTAGTGCTCATTAGTTCCTTTTGAGTTTCATTTATTATTTCTTTTAAATTTGATGCTGCTGCAGAAGTTGGAGTTAATGGTGCTAGGCTGGATTTTCCCTTAGTTTTAGCGGGTAGTGATAAGTAAGACTTACTTAGAGTCTTGAAAATATCAGGGGATAAGCGCTGCTCTTCAAAAGCCTTATTTACATCTTTATCTGTCCTCGCACAAGCTTCTTTAAAATGGTCATTCCAGCTGCGGATGTGTGCTTCAGCTATATTATCCTCAGAGTGGGTGCCGTAGCAAAAGACTAGATATCTAGCTTGATTTTTCTGTCTTTGGTGGTTTTAATAACTACTGATGGCCATGAGGGATATCCTTGAAATGAAGCTAGGACAAGATCAAACGGTTTGTATTTTGCCATTTTACAGTCTTCAGTCACAATGGGAGGGAGACACTACAGGTAACAAATTTCAACAACAGAATGTTCCAATTTGCCTCCCCAAAAGTACTCACGTTTGTAATATGTGCTTGGTTATTCACGCAAGTTCATCAAATTCTTAGCAAGGACTATATCCAATTCAATTGAACCACCCCAACACCTAGTTGGTGGGGGCGCTTCGCGCCCCCACCCCCCCAAGCCCCCCAGCACGCGTAAGTCGTTACGCGCCATATTAGTTACGCGCCATTGTAGTTGTGTCCCTATGTCCCACCTGTGAATATAGATAGATATATATCTATCTATCTATCTTCTTCTATATATATAAAAATAAGTTGTCTGTCTGTCTGTGGATGTGTGGATGGATGTGTCAGGTGACATCACCTGAAAAAACTGGATCAAGTGACGTCAAAACTGAAAAAACTAAAAAAGGCAAAAACTACAAAAAAAAACTAAAAACTAATAAAAAAAATAAAAAAGCTAAAAAACTAAAAAAACTATAAAGGTAAAAACCAATAAAAAACTAAAAAGGCAAAAACTACAAAAAAAAACTAAAAACTAATAAAAAAAAGTAAAAAAGCTAAAAAACTAAAAAAACTAAAAAAACTAAAAAAAGGTAAAAAACTAAAAAAAATAAAAAATAAAAAAAAACTAAAAAAAAGGAAAAAACTGAAAAATAAGCTAAAATAAAGGTAAAAACCAATAAAAAACTAAAAAAAAAAGGAAAAAAACTAATAAATGACGACACTCAAAGAGAAAAAAAAGGCAAAAACTACAAAAAAAACTAAAAACTAATAAAAAAAATAAAAAAGCTAAAAAACTAAAAAAACTAAAAAAAGGCAAAAACTACAAAAAAAACTAAAAACTAATAAAAAAGCTAAAAAACTAAAAAAAATAAAAAAAAGGCAAAAACTACAAAAAAACTAAAAACTAATAAAAAAAATAAAAAAGCTAAAAAACTAAAAAAACTAAAAAAAGGTAAAAAACTAAAAAAACTAAAAACTAAAAAAAAACTAAAAAAGGTAAAAACTAAAAGAACTAAAAAAGAAAAAAATAAATGACGACACTCAAAGAGAAAGCGACCAGGACAAAAGGAATGTTCGATTAGCAATCAACAAAGCACCGGGACACAGGGAGTATAAATGACGACCAGGACAAAACTAAAAAATCTAAAAATCTAAATAAACTAAAAAAGAAAAAAAAAGGAAAAAAATAAAGGAGAAAAACAAAACTAAAAAACGAATGTATATACAGACCGGTACACCGGGATACAAATGACGACCGGGACACAGGGAATATAAATGACGACCGGGACACAGGGACACAACTACAACGGGGACACCGGGGGAAACAGGGGGATATAAATGACGACCGGGACAAAAAAACTAAAAAGAAAAAAAAACTAAAAACTAATAAAAAAACTAAAAAATCTAAAAATCTAAATAAGCTAAAAAAGAAAAAAAAAGGAAAAAAATAAAGGAGAAAAACAAAACTAAAAAACGAATGTATATACAGACCGGGACACCGGGATACAAATGACGACCGGGACCCGGGACACAGGGAATATAAATGACGACCGGGACACAGGGACACAACTACAACGGGGACACCGGGGGAAACAGGGGGATGTAAATGACGACCGGGACACCGGGACAGGGAATGGTCGATTAGCAATCACCATCAACAAAGCTCAAGGGCAATCATTAGAATCATGAGGTATAGATCTGAATACAGATTGTTTTCCCATGGACCATTATATGTTGCATGTTCAAGAGTCGGTAAACCTGACAATCTATTTATATGCAAAGACAATGGGACAGCAAAGAATGTTGTATATTCGCAAGTTTTACGTAGTTAAAACCATATATATATATATCTATCTATATTCACAGGTGGGACATAGGGACACAACTACAATGGCGCGTAACTATTATGGCGCGTAACGACTTACGCGCGCGGGGGGGCTTGGGGGGGGCGCGAAGCGCCCCCACCAACTAGGTGTTGGGGTGGCGCGAAGCGCCACCCCAACAGCTAGTATATTATAAAAATAGGTTATCTGTCTGTCTGTGGGTCTGTGGATCTGTGGATCAGGTGACGTCATGTTTCGGCTGACGTCATGAAATTAGCTGCCGTCATTTTTGTTATGACGATGCTTAGTATATGCAATTTCTCCCAACATTGAAAGGACAATCGTTTCCCAATTACAACATCTTTTCCACGAAAATAATAATTTAGTGCGTCTGTTCAAAACAGCCATCGATTTCATGCCTACTTATACGCATAAAATTGTTATTTCCGCTGACAAAACGCCTCCTGGCCAACATGTGCGTAGATACAATGCTCTAACTATCGACGAAGTGGCCATCGTTATGGTCGGTGATCAGTTTTTACCTCGAGATATTATTCTCAGGGTTTCCACCACACGTGCTACAACTAAAAATAGGCCTACCAATAATACTTTTAAGAAATATAAACCCACCAAAGCTTTGCTATGGCACTCGACCTGCCGTGAAAAAAACAATGGAAAACCTAATAGAGGCCACAATCTTGACAGGGCCTTTTGAGGGTGAGGCTGTTCTTATTCCTCGCATTCCCAAGATTCCAACGGATCTGCCTTTTCAATTTAAAAGATTGCAATTCCCAATTCGATTAGCATTTGCAATCACCATTAACAAAGCTCAAGGTCAATCATTAGAAAAATGTGGTATAGATCTTAATACTGATTGTTTTTCCCATTGACAATTGTACGTTGCATGTTCGAGGGTCGGTAAACCTGACAATCTATTTATATGCAGCGACAATTGGACAGCGAAGAATGTTGTATATTCGTAAGTTTTACGCAGTTAATTTGTATTTTATCTATCTATCTATCTATCTATCAAGGAGGTACACTCGTGCCTCTATAAAGAGGCGACACACGACAATGTTAAGCGATCTTCGGTTCCAGTGGTCTCAGACGGATGGGGAGGGATGCATTTTGTAGCCCGAGCTCCAACTAAGAAACCTGCAAAATTTCATCCCCCTCCAACTTTTTCTTCATGGGGAAAATCTGGCCGAAAGTTTCGACCTGTCAACCCAATCCCCCCTTTAACGTTGTCCGATAGGGCTGAAATTCACAAGTTAAGGTCCCCTAGGGCCCAGGAGCTTATCCGCGAAATTTCAGCTTGATCCGATAACTCCTTCCCTGTTTTCCAGAAACCACGCATAGCCACTTAAAATTCATTTACTTTTTTTCCTAGACGCCTACAGGTCACATCCGACATCGGATCTGGGTGTACGAAGACTCATTCGATGCGGAATTCTCCGAGTAAGTGCCCATGAAAGTTTCGTAGGAAAATCTTAACCCCCCGAAAGTTTCGACCCTCCAACCCCCCCACCCCTTTTAACGTTGTCCGATCGGGCTGAAATTCACAAGTTAAGGTCCCCTACGGCCCAGGAGCTTATCCGCGAAATTTCAGCTTGATCCAATAACTCCTTCCCTGTTTTCCAGAAACCACCCATTAGCTATTTAATTAACGGATTTCTCTCCATAAGAGCCCATGTTAATTTGAAATTTTTAAAAGCTATTGAGAAGTTATATTTACACACATGCAAGTTATTAGCTCTGTTGGTAGAGCGTGAGACTTTTAATCCTCGGGTCAAGGGTTCAAGTCCCTTACGGGCGGTTTTTTTCACAACATCAAAATAATTTTGATAACACCTGGACAGCTTATCATTTGAGAGATAACAGAATATTAGCTTCTTATGAGCAAAAGAAACATTTCGGTCATTCTATCTATTTTTTTTCTATTTTATACAATGATTTAAAAGCGGGGGGGGGGCGGCAGCCACCCAAGTTCCTCTCCTAATTCCTGTACGAGGAGTACAGGAATCATTAAATTACATCCACCATGGATTGTAGAAAAACGTAAAGAAATAATATGAAAAAAACTTCGTTTTCTTAAAGAGTTAAAGAGGCTGCGTCCCAAAGTCGAACCTTAAAACGTACAGGAATTAGAAGAGGCAGTTGGGGGCCTGCCGCCCCCCCCAACCCCCAGCTTTTAAAGACTCTTTTGTACAGTTTTTTTTTGGGGGGGACTTCATTGTTACTAATTACTAGTTTCGGCGCAATGGTTCTCCTGTCCTCTTGTGTTTAACATTTTTCGAAGTTATTCCATTATTCATTCATTTCAATTTTTTGTTAATTAAAAGAGGGCCTTTCCGAAGCCAAGAGCTGGGGGTTAGCAAAAAAACAAAAAACCTGTACAAAAGAGTCTTTAAAAGCTGGGGGTTTGGGGGGCGGCAGCCCCCCAACTGCCTCTTCTAATTCCTGTACGTTTTAAGGTTCGACTTTGGGACGCAGCCTCTTTAACTCTTTAAGAAAACGAAGTTTTTTTCATATTATCTATATAAAAACGGGTTGTATGTATGCATGTTTGTTTGTTTGTAAAAAGAGCGTTTGCATATGATGTCATTATTAGTACATACGGCTTTGTATATGCAGAGACAATGGGAAAGCCAAGAATGTTGTATATTCGCAATTTTTACGTAGTTTAACTCCTGCAGACGAAATGAATGCTTGCCTAAAAAATTCTAATTTATAGGCACACGTAAAAATATTAAAAATAACTACAAATATGCGTGTCCGATTGCAAAACGATGACTCTGGTCAAACAGTAGACTCAATTTCAGGACGTATACAACTACCTGCTGATTTCTGTAATTTAGTGACGTCCAAAAATGAATTGATTGAAAAAGTATTTCCGAATATTCTAAAAATTTATAAAAATAATAAATGGCTAAGTGAAAGAGCGATTCTCGCACCCAAAAATATAGACGTCCACGAAATCAACAATATTGTTTTGAACAAGATTCGAGACCAGGCAGTCCTTTACAAGTCAGTCGACACAGTTTTGGAACCAAATGAAGCGGTTAATTATCCATCTGAATTTTTAAATTCCATAGATCCTTCAGGGTATCCACCACACGTGCTACAACTAAAAATAGGCGTACCAATAATACTTTTAAGAAATATCAACCCACCAAAGCTTTGCAATGGCACGCGACTTGCCGTAAAAAAAAAAAAAAACAATGGAAAACCTAATAGGGGCCACAATCTTGACAGGGCCTTATGAGGGTGAGGCTGTTCTTATTCCTCGCATTCCCATGATTCCAACGGATCTGCTTTTTCAATTTAAAAGATTGCAATTCCCAATTCGATTAGTATTTGCAATCACCATTAACAAAGCTCAAGGTCAATCATTAGAAAAATGTAGTATAGATCTTAATCCTGATTGTTTTTCCCATGGACAATTGTGCGTTGCATGTTCGAGGGTTGGTAAACCTGACAATGTATTTATAGGCAGCGACAATTGGACAGCGAAGAATATTGTTTATTCGCAAGTTTTACGCAGTTAATTTGTATTGTATCTATCTATATAAAAACGAGTTATGTGGAAGCATGTTTGTTTGTTTGTAAAAAGAGCGTTTGTATATGACGTCATTATTAGTACATACGGCTTTGCATATGCACAGACAATGGGAAAGCCAAGAATGTTGTTTATTCGCAATTTTTGCGTAGTTTGAAACACATATATAAATCTATCTATATTCACAGGTGGGACACAGGGACACAACTACAATGGCGCATAACTAATATGGTGTAACGACTTACGCGCGCGGGGGGGCTTGGGGGGGCACAAAGCGCCCCACCAACTAGGTGTTGGGGTGGCGCGAAGCGCCACCCCAACTGCTAGTATATATATATATATATATATATATATATATACTAGCTGTTGGGGTGGCGCTTCGCGCCACCCCAACACCTAGTTGGTGGGGGCGCTTCGCGCCCCCCCCAAGCCCCCCCGCGCGCGTAAGTCGTTACGCGCCATAATAGTTACGCGCCATTGTAGTTGTGTCCCTATGTCCCACCTGTGAATATAGATATATATATATATATATGGTTTTAACTACGTAAAACTTGCGAATATACAACATTCTTTGCTGTCCCATTGTCTTTGCATATAAATAGATTGTCAGGTTATCCCCCTGTTTCCCCCGGTGTCCCCGTTGTAGTTGTGTCCCTGTGTCCCGGTCGTCATTTATATTCCCTGTGTCCCGGGTCCCGGTCATCATTTGTATCCCGGTGTCCCGGTCTGTATATACATTCGTTTTTTAGTTTTGTTTTTCTCCTTTATTTTTTTCCTTTTTTTTTCTTTTTTAGCTTATTTAGATTTTTAGATTTTTTAGTTTTTTTTATTAGTTTTTAGTTTTTATTTCTTTTTAGTTTTTTTGTCCCGGTCGTCATTTATATCCCCCTGTTTCCCCCGGTGTCCCCGTTGTAGTTGTGTCCCTGTGTTCCGGTCGTTATTTATATTCCCTGTGTCCCGGTTTCTTTTTTAGTTTATTTAGATTTTTAGATTTTTTAGTTTTTTTATTAGTTTTTAGTTTTTTTTTCTTTTTAGTTTTTTTGTAGTTTTTACCTTCTTTTTAGTTTTGTTAATTTTTTTTTTTACTTGTGTCCTGGTCGTCATTTATACTCCCTGTGTCCCGGTGCTTTGTTGATTGCTAATCGAACATTCCTTTTGTCCTGGTCGCTTTCTCTTTGAGTGTCGTCATTTATTTTTTTCTTTTTTAGTTCTTTTAGTTTTTACCTTTTTTAGTTTTTTTTTAGTTTTTAGTTTTTTTAGTTTTTTACCTTTTTTTAGTTTTTTTAGTTTTTTAGCTTTTTTATTTTTTTTATTAGTTTTTAGTTTTTTTGTAGTTTTTGCCTTTTTTTTTAGTTTTTTGTCCTGGTCGCTTTCTCTTTGAGTGTCGTCATTTATTAGTTTTTTCCTTTTATTTTTTAGTTTTTTATTGGTTTTTACCTTTATTTTAGCTTATTTTTCAGTTTTTTCCTTTTTTTTAGTTTTTTTTTATTTTTTATTTTTTTTAGTTTTTTACCTTTTTTTAGTTTTTTTAGTTTTTTTAGTTTTTTAGCTTTTTTACTTTTTTTATTAGTTTTTAGTTTTTTTTTGTAGTTTTTGCCTTTTTTTAGTTTTTTCAGTTTTTTTTTTAGTTTTTTATTGGTTTTTACCTTTATAGTTTTTTTAGTTTTTTAGCTTTTTTATTTTTTTTATTAGTTTTTAGTTTTTTTTGTAGTTTTTGCCTTTTTTTAGTTTTTTCAGTTTTGACGTCACCTAATCCAGTTTTTTCAGGTGACGTCACCTGACACATCCATCCACACATCCATCCACACATCCACAGACAGACAACTTATTTTTATATATATAGATATATATAAATATATATATATATATATATATATATATATATATATATATATATATATATATATATATATATATATATATATATATATATATATATATATATATATATATATATATATATATATATGTTTTTAACTACGTAAAACTTGCGAATATACAACATTCTTTGCTGTCCCATTGTCTGTGCATATAAATAGATTGTCAGGTTTACCGACTCTTGAACATGCAACATATAATGGTCCATGGGAAAACAATCCGTATTCAGATCTATACCTCATGATTCTAATGATTTCCTTGAACTTTGTTGATGGTGATTGCTAATTGACGATCCCTGTGTCGCCGTCGTCATTTATATATCACCGTGTGCCCCCCAGTGTCCCGGTCGTCATTTATATTCCATGTGTTCCGGTCGTCATTTATGTCCCGGTGTCCCAGTCTGTGAATTCTCTTTGAGGGTCCCGGGCGTCATTGATATTCCTTGTGTTCCGGTGTCCCGGTCGTCATTCGTGTCCTGGTATCCCAGTCTGTATATACATTCGTTTTTGAATTGGTATTTTTTTAGGTTTTAGTTTTCTGCCTTTTTTTTATTTTTTTTAGTTATACCTCATGATTCTAATGATTGCCCTTGAGCTTTGTTGATGGTGATTGCTAATCGAACATTCTCTGTGTCCCCATCGTCATTTATATATCCCCCTGTGCCCCCCGGTGCCCCCGTTGTAGTTGTGTCCCTGTGTCCCGGTCGTCATTTATATTCCCTGTGTCCCGGTCGTCATTTGTATTCCGGTGTCCCAGTCTGTACATACATTCGTTTTTGAAATGGTAAATGATGAAATGAATTTTTGTATTTTTCCCCTTTTTATCTTTTTAGTTTTTTTGGTTTTTACATTTTTTTAGTTTTTTTAGTTTTTTTTTCTTTTTTCTTTTTAGTTTTTTTTTATTTTTATTTTTTTAGTTTTTTTTTCTCCTTTATTTTTCTTTTTGTTTCCTTTTTTTAGTTTTTTTTTTATTTTTTATTTTTTTTAGTTTTTTAGCTTTTTTAGTTTTTTTATTAGTTTTTAGTTTGTTTTTTTGTTTTTAGTTTTTTTGTAGTTTTTACCTTTTTTTTAGTTTTTTTTTTACTTATGTCCTGGTAGTCATTTATACTCCCTGTGTCCCGGTCGTCATTTGTCATGGTTTGTTGACGGTGTTTTGTTGTTGGTGATTGTTAATTGAACATTCCTTGTGTCCCGGCTGCTTTCTCTTTGAGTGTCCCGGTCGTCATTTATATTCCCTATGTGCCGGTGTCCTGGTCGTCATTTGTGTCCCAATGTAATTTCGTAATTTCGTCAGTCGAAAACATGACGTCAGTCGACACAGAAACATGACGTCACCTGATCCACAGATCCACAGACAGACAGACAACTTATTTTTATATATATAGATATATATATTTATGTATTTACAGGTGGGACACAGGGACACAATAGGGAATATAAATGACGACCAGGACACTCAAAGAGAAAGTGACCGAGACACAAGGAATGTTCGATTAGCAATCAGGAACAGAGGGAAACAACAACAACGGGGACGCCGGAGGCACAAGGGGATATATAAATGACGACGGGGACACAGGGAATGTTCGATTAGCAATCACCATCAACAAAGCTCAAGGGCAATCATTAGAATAATAAGGTATAGATCTGAATACAGATTGTTTTTCCCATGGACAATTATACGTTGCATGTTCAAGAGTCGGTAAACCTGACAATCTATTTATATCCACAGACAATGGGACAGCCAAGAATGTTGTATATTCGCAAGTTCTACGTAGTTACAAATATATTTATATCTATCTCTATTCACAGGTGGGACACAGGGACACAACTACAATGGCGCGTAACCAATATGGCGTGTAACGACTTACGCGCGCGGGGGGCTTCGGGGCGCGAAGCGCCCCGACCATCTAGGTGTTGGGGTGGTGCGAAGCGCTACCCCAACAGCTGATCCTTTATAATTTCTTTGAATAAAAGTATGTGAATAGCTTAGTTCAAAACTCAATATATGAAGTGCCTTGTGATAGCGCAGTGGATGAGGCCACGGCTCCTGATGAAGGGCTTAAGGTTCAATCCCGCCTGTAGCAAGGAAGGCTGCATCTTCGAAATTATATTCAATTTTTTTATGTTTGAATCAATTTGTTATGTCGTTTCCATCTGACTTGAGACAATTTTTATTGTATGAATGAATAAAACGCATGTTTTTGTCTTCTAATTTTTAACTTGTCAATTTTGTTTTCTTTACATTTGGCCAAAGATATAAGACGCAAATTGGCCCCATAGACACAAAAGCTTTGTTTCACAAAGACATTAAGACATATTTCAAATACCGAGATTGGTGTTTATTATTTATCTGCTTTAATAGGAATATGGTTGTGTACTTTTAAATTTTAATAAATTTCTTTACTTTCTATTTTGTTTTATTTTGCCCAAAAGGGGAAATGGTATAATATTTACTATCTGTAAATTTTACATTTTTTTCATAGAGGGAGATGATAAATAAAATGAATTCTTTATTGCGAAAAAATAGGAACATTTAACTGAAATTGACAGTCGTCCATTAGACGTTGGGAGAGCGAAAGTAGAAAAGGTGCTCGAGGGAAGATAGGGGTAAGACTAAAGCTAATGTAAGCAATTCCTGTTATATGTCAGACTGATTAAAAAGTATTCTTGTTACACAAAGGTGAATCTGGAGCAAAATCCTAGGGGAGAGGTGTAAATAGGGTGCTAATAACTGACCAAATTGACAAGTACGTTAAAATAATGAACAAAAAAGAGAGCAATATGCAAATAAGGGCGCCAGAAAATTTTGGGGGGCCAAAGTCTCTCCTTTCCTATGGATCTACCCCTGTTGGTATAATCCTTCAAGCTGGGGTTTGTTTCTTTTCTAAAGAATACCTAGTCACTGATATGTTTTTTCCTCGCTGCTTAATATAAAGACATTCAATAAAAATAATCTAAGGCACAAACACTATTTGAAACTTACAACTGACAAAACCTAATAATTACTACAAACATAGGCGTGGGGCGAGTGCTCCTAAAGCCTTCTAAGAAACAATAGGTCATTTGAACTTTACTGAAAACAATTTTGCTCTAAACTTTTTTCTTTTATGATAATAATGCATCATAAATAGATTAGACTTCCAGGAATTGATATTATTACACGTTAAATAATCGGTCAATTTTCATTATTAATTTTAAAATAAGCTGGGTTGACTAATGTTTCTTAGCTCCTTGGTATGACTTGGTTTCTTAGCTCCTGGGGAAAGGGATATAGGCTAATCAATTTCCCTTTTATTTGTATACTGTATATTTTATTGGGAACTGTAAAAAAAGAGTTAGGAATATTCAACAGGAAAATATCTATAAGGAGGAAATTTAACTGAGGAGAAAGTAAGGAGTTTCAATGTAGAATTTTAGACAGGGGAGGGAAGGGGTTTCCAGATATGATTTTGAAAACGACCAGAGTTAAATAAGAAACAAGATTTTTTTCAGACGAAAGTAAGGAGCAACCCTAAAACTCGAGACAAACAGAAATTATTTTGTAAATGAGCCGTTGCTCAGCCTTCCTCAGCCGTTGCTTCTTTCAGCAAAGTTGATTTTTCGTCATGATTCTTCAAGAAAGACCGTTAGAACAAAGGGGTCATTGAGTTTGAATGAGAAGTATTTCTATAGATCTTTCAAACTTCAGTGTGTTGTGGCAAAAAATTGAGTCTGGCAACACATAAAGCAGTTTCCCCTCAATTAACACTTTTGGTTCACTTAATAAACTATTGTGGAGTATCTAACCCCCTTCCCCCAATCCTTCAGAGCAGAGAAACACTTGGAAAAAGTTGGGACAATAGATTCTCATTGTCCCTTGTGTTCTAACTGCAGACAGTGCTGGGCCCCAGTGGCTTCGCCGCGGGGCCCCACCATGGCACGCGGCAGGCTTATATATATGGATTCTCATTGTCCCATGTACCAGGACCCACATCTGGGTCCCAGCAACACTATGTCATTGTTAGATCAAACTGATGACGTAAAATTGATATTCCTAATCTGGCCCTTTCTCTTTGAGCTGCAAGCCCAGTTTACGTTGCTCTAGTGTTTCCTGTTGGTTTTCCCTATTTGGTGACATTGTAGGATAATTATACACGCATTGCTGCTATAATAAAGCGACACGCCTTCTTTTTTCACTATCTATATCAGCCGCAAACTTGGTTTCGTTTTGCGAACATGACGTCATGTATAGATTTTTATCTTTTTTTCAGTTTTTTCCTCTTTTGAGTTTCTTATTGACGTTTTTATTGTTTTTCTTTTTTTCTTTTTAGTTTTTTATTTTTTTTCCTAATTTAGGTTTTTTAATTTTTCTTTTTTAGTTTTTTTAGTCTTTTCTTTGTTTCTTTTTCTTTTTTTTCTATGACGTCATGCCGAACATGACGTCAATTATAAATTTTTATCTTTTTTTCAGTTTTTTTCTTCTTTATATTTTTTTATTTTTAATTTTTTGACGTTTTTATTGTTTTGTTTTTTTCTTTTCCATTTTTTACCTAATTTAGGCTTTTTAAAATTTCCTTTTTTAGTGTTTTTTCTTTTTTAGTTGTTTTTAGTTTTTTCTTTTTTTCTTTTTCTTTGGTTTTTGTCTGTCTTTTCTTTTAGTTTTTTGTTTTTTTTCTTTTTCTTTAGTTTTTGTCTGTCTGTTTTTTTAGTTTTCTTTTTTTTTGTTTTTTTCTTTTTTATTTTTTTTAATTTTTCCTTATTTTTAATTTTTTTCTTTTTTGTTTTTTTTTAGTTTTTTTTTTTAGTTTCTTCTTTTCTTTTAGGTTTTTCTTTTTGAGTTATTTCTTTTTTTAATTTTTTTTAGTTTTTATTTTTTCTTTTTATTTTTTTTTCTTTTTTTATTTTTCTTTTAGTTCTTCTTTCTTTTTTTCGTTTTTTTTATAGAAGATAGTTTTTAGTTTTTTCTGTTAGTGTTTTTTTTAAGTTAGTGTTTTTAATATATTGACGTCATTGTAGTGACAGACAGATGAACGGACATACGGACAGACACTACATTTTTTAACACCCCCCCCCTGCGCGTAAATCGTTAAGCGCCATATTAGTTACGCACCATTATAGTTGTATCTCTGTGTCCCACCCCTGAATATATATATATATATATATATATATATATATATATATATATATATATATATATATATATATATATATATATATATATATATATATATATACTAGCTGTTGGGGTGGCGCTTCGCGCCACCCCAACACCTAGTTGGTGGGGGCGCTTCGCGCCCCCCCCAAGCCCCCCCGCGCGCGTAAGTCGTTACGCGCCATATTAGTTACGCGCCATTGTAGTTGTGTCCCTATGTCCCACCTGTGAATATAGATATATATATATATATATATATATATATATATATATATATATATATATATATATATATATATATATATATATATATATATATATATATATATATATATATATATATATATATATATATATATATATATATATATATATATATATATATATATATATATATTATATATATATATATATATATATATATATATATATATGTTTTTAACTACGTAAAACTTGCGAATATACAACATTCTTTGCTGTCCCATTGTCTGTGCATATAAATAGATTGTCAGGTTTACCGACTCTTGAACATGCAACATATAATGGTCCATGGGAAAACAATCCGTATTCAGATCTATACCTCATGATTCTAATGATTGCCCTTGAGCTTTGTTGATGGTGATTGCTAATCGACCATTCCCTGAGTCGCCATCGTCATTTATATATCCCCCCTGTGCACCCCGGCGTCCCCTTTGTAGTTATGTCCCTGTGTCCCGGTCGTCATTTATATTCCCTGTGTCCCGGTCGTCATTTGTGTCCCGGTGTTCCAGTCTGTGATTTCTCTTTGAGTGTCCCGGGCGTCATTTATATTCCTTGTGTCCCGGTGTCCCGGTCGTCATTTATATCCCCCTGTGCCCCCCGGCGTCCCCATTGTAGTTGTGTCCCTGTGTCCCGGTCGTCATTTATATTCCCTGTGTCCCGGTCGTCATTTGTATCCCGGTGTCCCGGTCTGTATATACATTCGTTTTTTAGTTTTGTTTTTCTCCTTTATTTTTTTCCTTTTTTCTTTTTTTCTTTTTTAGTTTATTTAGATTTTTAGATTTTTTAGTTTTTTATTAGTTTTTAGTTTTTTTGTAGTTTTTACCATTTTTTTAGTTTTTTTAGTTTTTTTTTTACTTATGTCCTGGTCGTCATTTATACTCCCTGTGTCCCGGTCGTCATTTGTGTCTCGGTGCTTTGTTGATTGCTAATTTATATTATATTTATATTTATATTTTTTATATTTATTAATATTTTTTTAGTTTTCTTTTTCTCTTATTTTTCAGTTTTTTCCTTTTTTTTAGTTTTTTCTTTTTTAGTTTTTAGTTTTTTTTTTTGTTTTTTACCTTTTTTTAGTTTTTTTAGTTTTTTTAGTTTTTTAGCTTTTTTAGCTTTTTTATTAGTTTTTAGTTTTTTTTTAGTTTTTGCCTTTTTTTAGTTTTTTCAGTTTTTTTTAGTTTTTAGTTTTTTACCTTTTTTTAGTTTTTTTTTAGTTTTTTAGCTTTTTTAGTTTTTTTTCTTTTTAGTTTTTTTTTGTAGTTTTTACCTTTTTTAGTTTTTTTTCTTCTTTTGTATTAGTGTGAAATAATTCAGACGTCATATGCGGACAAACACGACGTCACTCGACAGACAGACAGACAGACATAACCCACAAACAACTTATTTTTATATATATTTATTCATATTTTTTTAGTTTTCTTTTTCTCTTTTATTTTTCAGTTTTTTCCTTTTTTTTAGTTTTTTTCTTTTTTAGTTTTTAGTTTTTTTTAGTGTTTTACCTTTTTTTAGTTTTTTTTAGTTTTTTTAGTTTTTTAGCTTTTTTAGTTTTTTTATTAGTTTTTATTTTTTTTGTAGTTTTTGCCTTTTTTTATTTTTTTCAGTTTTTTTTTAGTTATTAGATTTTTCCCTTTTTTTAGTTTTTTTTAGTTTTTTAGCTTTTTTAGTTTTTTTTTCTTTTTATTTTTTTTTTGTAGTTTTTACCTTTTTTAGTTTTTTTCTTCTTTTGTATTAGTGTGAAATAATTCAGACGTCATATGCGAACAAGAATGACGTCACCTGATCCATCCACAGATCCACACACAGACAACTTATTTATATATATATACTAGCTGTTGGGGTGGCGCTTCGCGCCACCCCAACACCTAGTTGGTGGGGGCGCTTCGCGCCCCCCCCCAAGCCCCCCCGCGCGCGTAAGTCGTTACGCGCCATAATAGTTACGCGCCATTGTAGTTGTGTCCCTATGTCCCACCTGTGAATATAGATATATATATATATATGGTTTTAACTACGTAAAACTTGCGAATATACAACATTCTTTGCTGTCCCATTGTCTTTGCATATAAATAGATTGTCAGGTTATCCCCCTGTTTCCCCCGGTGTCCCCGTTGTAGTTGTGTCCCTGTGTCCCGGTCGTCATTTATATTCCCTGTGTCCCGGGTCCCGGTCATCATTTGTATCCCGGTGTCCCGGTCTGTATATACATTCGTTTTTTAGTTTTGTTTTTCTCCTTTATTTTTTTCCTTTTTTTTTCTTTTTTAGCTTATTTAGATTTTTAGATTTTTTAGTTTTTTTTATTAGTTTTTAGTTTTTATTTCTTTTTAGTTTTTTTGTCCCGGTCGTCATTTATATCCCCCTGTTTCCCCCGGTGTCCTCGTTGTAGTTGTGTCCCTGTGTCCCGGTCGTTATTTATATTCCCTGTGTCCCGGTCGTCATTTGTATCCCGGTGCACCGGTCTGTATATACATTCGTTTTTTAGTTTTGTTTTTCTCCTTTATTTTTTTCCTTTTTTTTTCTTTTTTAGTTTATTTAGATTTTTAGATTTTTTAGTTTTTTTATTAGTTTTTAGTTTTTTTTTCTTTTTAGTTTTTTTGTAGTTTTTACCTTCTTTTTAGTTTTGTTAATTTTTTTTTTTACTTGTGTCCTGGTCGTCATTTATACTCCCTGTGTCCCGGTGCTTTGTTGATTGCTAATCGAACATTCCTTTTGTCCTGGTCGCTTTCTCTTTGAGTGTCGTCATTTATTTTTTTCTTTTTTAGTTCTTTTAGTTTTTACCTTTTTTATTTTTTTTTTTAGTTTTTAGTTTTTTTAGTTTTTTACCTCTTTTTAGTTTTTTTAGTTTTTTAGCTTTTTTATTTTTTTTATTAGTTTTTAGTTTTTTTGTAGTTTTTGCCTTTTTTTTAGTTTTTTTAGTTTTTTAGCTTTTTTATTAGTTTTTAGTTTTTTTTGTAGTTTTTGCCTTTTTTTAGTTTTTTCAGTTTTGACGTCACCTGATCCAGTTTTTTCAGGTGACGTCACCTGATCCACGATCCACAGATCCACAGACAACTTATTTTTATATATATAGATAGTTTTTTTTTTTTTTACTTATGTCCTGGTCGTCATTTATACTCCCTGTGTCCCGGTGCTTTGTTGATTGCTAATCGAACATTCCTTTTGTCCTGGTCGCTTTCTCTTTGAGTGTCGTCAATTATTAGTTTTTTCCTTTTTTTTTAGTTTTTTATTGGTTTTTACCTTTATTTTAGCTTATTTTTCAGTTTTTTCCTTTTTTTTAGTTTTTTTTTATTTTTTATTTTTTTTAGTTTTTTACCTTTTTTTAGTTTTTTTAGTTTTTTTAGTTTTTTAGCTTTTTTACTTTTTTTATTAGTTTTTAGTTTTTTTTTGTAGTTTTTGCCTTTTTTTAGTTTTTTCAGTTTTTTTTTTAGTTTTTTTATTGGTTTTTACCTTTATAGTTTTTTTAGTTTTTTAGCTTTTTTATTTTTTTTATTAGTTTTTAGTTTTTTTTTGTAATTTTTGCCTTTTTTTAGTTTTTTCAGTTTTGACGTCACCTAATCCAGTTTTTTCAGGTGACGTCACCTGACACATCCATCCATCCATCCACAGACAGACAACTTATTTTTATATATATAGATATATATATATATATATACTAGCTGTTGGGGTGGCGCTTCGCGCCACCCCAACACCTAGTTGGTGGGGGCGCTTCGCGCCCCCCCCAAGCCCCCCCGCGCGCGTAAGTCGTTACGCGCCATAATAGTTACGCGCCATTGTAGTTGTGTCCCTATGTCCCACCTGTGAATATAGATATATATATATATATATGGTTTTAACTACGTAAAACTTGCGAATATACAACATTCTTTGCTGTCCCATTGTCTTTGCATATAAATAGATTGTCAGGTTTACCGACTCTTGAACATGCAACATATAATGGTCCATGGGAAAACAATCTGTATTCAGATCTATACCTCATGATTCTAATGATTGCCCTTGAGCTTTGTTGATGGTGATTGCTAATCGACCATTCCCTGTCCCGGTGTCCCGGTCGTCATTTACATCCCCCTGTTTCCCCCGGTGTCCCCGTTGTAGTTGTGTCCCTGTGTCCCGGTCGTCATTTATATTCCCTGTGTCCCGGGTCCCGGTCATCATTTGTATCCCGGTGTCCCGGTCTGTATATACATTCGTTTTTTAGTTTTGTTTTTCTCCTTTATTTTTTTCCTTTTTTTTTCTTTTTTAGCTTATTTAGATTTTTAGATTTTTTAGTTTTTTTTATTAGTTTTTAGTTTTTATTTCTTTTTAGTTTTTTTGTCCCGGTCGTCATTTATATCCCCCTGTTTCCCCCGGTGTCCCCGTTGTAGTTGTGTCCCTGTGTCCCGGTCGTTATTTATATTCCCTGTGTCCCGGTCGTCATTTGTATCCCGGTGTACCGGTCTGTATATACATTCGTTTTTTAGTTTTGTTTTTCTCCTTTATTTTTTTCCTTTTTTTTTCTTTTTTAGTTTATTTAGATTTTTAGATTTTTTAGTTTTTTTATTAGTTTTTAGTTTTTTTTTCTTTTTAGTTTTTTTGTAGTTTTTACCTTCTTTTTAGTTTTGTTAATTTTTTTTTTTACTTGTGTCCTGGTCGTCATTTATACTCCCTGTGTCCCGGTGCTTTGTTGATTGCTAATCGAACATTCCTTTTGTCCTGGTCGCTTTCTCTTTGAGTGTCGTCATTTATTTTTTTCTTTTTTAGTTCTTTTAGTTTTTACCTTTTTTAGTTTTTTTTTTAGTTTTTAGTTTTTTTAGTTTTTTACCTTTTTTTAGTTTTTTTAGTTTTTTTAGTTTTTTAGCTTTTTTATTTTTTTTATTAGTTTTTAGTTTTTTTGTAGTTTTTGCCTTTTTTTTAGTTTTTTTAGTTTTTTAGCTTTTTTATTAGTTTTTAGTTTTTTTTGTAGTTTTTGCCTTTTTTTAGTTTTTTTAGTTTTTTAGCTTTTTTATTTTTTTTATTAGTTTTTAGTTTTTTTTGTAGTTTTTGCCTTTTTTTAGTTTTTTCAGTTTTGACGTCACCTGATCCAGTTTTTTCAGGTGACGTCACCTGATCCACGATCCACAGATCCACAGACAACTTATTTTTATATATATAGATAGTTTTTTTTTTTTTTACTTATGTCCTGGTTGTCATTTATACTCCCTGTGTCCCGGTGCTTTGTTGATTGCTAATCGAACATTCCTTTTGTCCTGGTCGCTTTCTCTTTGAGTGTCGTCATTTATTAGTTTTTTCCTTTCTTTTTTAGTTTTTTATTGGTTTTTACCTTTATTTTAGCTTATTTTTCAGTTTTTTCCTTTTTTTTAGTTTTTTTTTATTTTTTATTTTTTTTAGTTTTTTACCTTTTTTTAGTTTTTTTAGTTTTTTTAGTTTTTTAGCTTTTTTACTTTTTTTTATTAGTTTTTAGTTTTTTTTTGTAGTTTTTGCCTTTTTTTTAGTTTTTTCAGTTTTTTTTTTAGTTTTTTATTGGTTTTTACCTTTATAGTTTTTTTAGTTTTTTAGCTTTTTTATTTTTTTTATTAGTTTTTAGTTTTTTTTGTAGTTTTTGCCTTTTTTTAGTTTTTTCAGTTTTGACGTCACCTAATCCAGTTTTTTCAGGTGACGTCACCTGACACATCCATCCATCCATCCATCCACAGACAACTTATTTTTATATATATAGATATATATATATATATATATACTAGCTGTTGGGGTGGCGCTTCGCGCCACCCCAACACCTAGTTGGTGGGGGCGCTTCGCGCCCCCCCCAAGCCCCCCCGCGCGCGTAAGTCGTTACGCGCCATAATAGTTACGCGCCATTGTAGTTGTGTCCCTATGTCCCACCTGTGAATATAGATATATATATATATATATGGTTTTAACTACGTAAAACTTGCGAATATACAACATTCTTTGCTGTCCCATTGTCTTTGCATATAAATAGATTGTCAGGTTATCCCCCTGTTTCCCCCGGTGTCCCCGTTGTAGTTGTGTCCCTGTGTCCCGGTCGTCATTTATATTCCCTGTGTCCCGGGTCCCGGTCATCATTTGTATCCCGGTGTCCCGGTCTGTATATACATTCGTTTTTTAGTTTTGTTTTTCTCCTTTATTTTTTTCCCTTTTTTTTCTTTTTTAGCTTATTTAGATTTTTAGATTTTTTAGTTTTTTTTATTAGTTTTTAGTTTTTATTTCTTTTTAGTTTTTTTGTCCCGGTCGTCATTTATATCCCCCTGTTTCCCCCGGTGTCCCCGTTGTAGTTGTGTCCCTGTGTCCCGGTCGTTATTTATATTCCCTGTGTCCCGGTCGTCATTTGTATCCCGGTGTACCGGTCTGTATATACATTCGTTTTTTAGTTTTGTTTTTCTCCTTTATTTTTTTCCTTTTTTTTTCTTTTTTAGTTTATTTAGATTTTTAGATTTTTTAGTTTTTTTATTAGTTTTTAGTTTTTTTTTCTTTTTAGTTTTTTTGTAGTTTTTACCTTCTTTTAAGTTTTGTTAATTTTTTTTTTTACTTGTGTCCTGGTCGTCATTTATACTCCCTGTGTCCCGGTGCTTTGTTGATTGCTAATCGAACATTCCTTTTGTCCTGGTCGCTTTCTCTTTGAGTGTCGTCATTTATTTTTTTCTTTTTTAGTTCTTTTAGTTTTTACCTTTTTTAGTTTTTTTTTAGTTTTTAGTTTTTTTTAGTTTTTTACCTTTTTTTAGTTTTTTTTAGTTTTTTAGCTTTTTTATTTTTTTTATTAGTTTTTAGTTTTTTTGTAGTTTTTGCCTTTTTTTTTAGTTTTTTGTCCTGGTCCGCTTTCTCTTTGAGTGTCGTCATTTATTAGTTTTTTCCTTTTTTTTTTTAGTTTTTTATTGGTTTTTACCTTTATTTTAGCTTATTTTTCAGTTTTTTTTCCTTTTTTTTAGTTTTTTTTTATTTTTTATTTTTTTTAGTTTTTTACCTTTTTTTAGTTTTTTTAGTTTTTTAGTTTTTTAGCTTTTTTACTTTTTTTATTAGTTTTTAGTTTTTTTTGTAGTTTTTGCCTTTTTTTAGTTTTTTCAGTTTTTTTTTTAGTTTTTTATTGGTTTTTTACCTTTATAGTTTTTTTAGTTTTTAGCTTTTTTATTTTTTTTTATTAGTTTTTAGTTTTTTTTGTAGTTTTTGCCTTTTTTTAGTTTTTTCAGTTTTGACATCACCTAATCCAGTTTTTTCAGGTGACGTCACCTGACACATCCATCCACACATCCATCCATCCATCCATCCACAGACAACCTTATTTTTATATATATAGATATATATCTGCATTTCTTATTCATTTCTTTGTTAGTGGCTGGATTCATCAATTTAATATTAAAGTGATAGCCGTCGGCTCCATCCCAAAAATGATAGGATATTGTAGGCATCGTAGCATCAATGAGTTTCAGCAATTCTTACCAACTGAGCGTTTCGCTTATGAAGAATAATATCTCGAGGTAAAAACTGATCACCAACCATAACGATTGCCATTTCGTCGATAGTTGGAGCATTGTATCTACGCACATGTTGGCCAAGAGGCGTTTTGTCAGCGGAAATAACAATTTTATGTGTATCAGTAGGCATCAAATCGATGGCTGTTTTGAACAGACGCACTAAAATATTATTTTCGTGGAAAAGATGTTGCAATTGGGAAACGATTGTCCTTTCAACGTTGGGAGAAATTTCACAACGTGCATTCAATTCAGAATTTCTATCACTGATGAAGTACAATTGTAAAAATTTATGATTCTCGCCTGAGAATGGTAGAAGGGACCCTGCTTTATGATAAATTTGCCCTTTTAATTTGAAAGTAGGCATAAATTGATCTGGATTTTCGATTTGGGCACCTAACGACGTCATTTGGAAACATGAGTTATATTTTCTGATCTGTGATAAAAAACGCTTAGATTCTGACGTAGTTCCAGTAAGCAAAGTTTTCAATGGCTCTGGTGGTGCAGCCAATAGAGGAAGTTTAACTTTTCCTGAGGCGCAACACATTCCCATTGTTTTCCCATTGTTTCACCACTGAATTTCAAGGCTCTTGCAATAGGGACAAAGTTTAGACATAGTCCCGATTTGAACACATCTACTATAATCATCGACTGGGCTGTACCTGAATGCCAGGCGATAATTTTCAGGTTGCTCTTGTGATTCCTCGGCACGCTTTCTTTTCTTACTTTCTCTATCAGCCGCAAGCCTGTTTTAATGCTGTTCTTGTGATTCCTCGGCACGCCTTCTTTTTTCACTTTCTCTTTCAGAAGCAAGTCTGGTTTCGCGTTGCTCTGGTAGTTCCTTGACTCGCCTTCGTTGACGTAAATTGCACATTCTTAATCTGGCCCTTTCTCTTTGAACCGCAAGCCTGGGTTTTGCTTTTTGGTAACATTCTATCTTTTTCAATGTTTTTCAATTTGTCAGTGTTCATTCTAACATTGACTGTTAGAAAAATTTTTACGTGCCAAGCATGCTAACACTCAACAATTTATAATAAACCTCAAAATTATAAATATCTGTTATAAGGTTTTCGAATTACTTTAATCTATTGTCAAAATATATAGAAATATTTATGCAATTCCCAGTTTCTACATTTTTAAGTTTCAGTTTGCTTTTCAGTTTAGTTTCATTTTTATATATAGATAAGATATAATCTGGCGTAACGGACAGACAACTTATTTTTATATGATGTTCATTCTAACATTGACACTTGGAAAAATCTTTACGTGCCAAGCATGCTAGAGCTCCAACAATTTATATTAAACCTCAAATTTGGGGTATCTGTTTTAAGGTTTCGAATTACTTTAATCTATTGTCAAAATATATTGAAATATTTGTGCAATTCCCAGTTTTTTTTTAGTTTTTTCTTTTTTTAGTTTTTAGCTTTGTAGTTTTTTTTTTAGTTTTTTATCTTTTTTATTTTTTTACGTTTTTTCTTTTTAGGTTTTTTCTTTTTTTAATTTTTTTAATTTTTAATTTTTTTTTTAGTTTTTTCTCTTAGTTGTTTTTAGTTTTTTACCATTTTTCTTTTTCGAATTAAATTTATCTATTGTCAAAATATTTCGAAATATTTATGCAATTTCCAGTTTTTACATTCTAGTTTGTTTTCTTTTATATATATAGAAGATGTAATCTAGCGTAACGGACAGACAACTTATTTTTATATATATAGATATATATATATGTATATATATATATATATATATATATATATATATATATATATATATATATATATTATATATATATATATATATATATATATATATATATAATATATATATATATATATTATATATATATACATCTATATTCACAAGTGGGACACAGGGACACAACTACAATGGCGCGTGACTAATAATGCGCGTAACTACCTACGCGCGCGGGGGGCTTGGGGTGGGTAGTCGCAAAGCACCCCCCCCCAAACTAGGTGTTGGGGTGGCGCGTATGTTTGTTTGTTTGTACGCATATGACATCATTATAAGTACATAAGGCTTTGTATATGACGTCATTATAAGATATATAAGGGGGCGATTCAAAGAGAAATTTTAGTATAAATCTCACAATGGCAGACGAAACAGCCAAGGAAACTGGTCAAACAGTTAATTCAAAGAGAAATTTTAGTATAAATCCTACAATGGCAGAAGAAACAGTAGAGGAAGCTGCTCAAAGAGTTAATGTCAAAAAGCCTTGCGGCTAATTGAGAATGTGAGAAAAGAAAACGTGCCGAGGAATCACATGAACAGCGTGAAAACAGGCTCGCGGCTCAAAGAGAAATTACCAAAAACTTGTGCCGAGGAATCACAAGAACAACGTGAAACCAGGCTCGCGGCTCAAAGAGGAATTACCAAAAGAAAGCGTGCCGAGGATTCACAAGGAACAACGTGAAAACAGGCTTGAGGCTCAAAGAGATAATGCCAAAAGAAAGCGTGCCGAGGAATCACAAGAGCAAACCTGAAATTTTCGCCTGGCATTCAAGTACACTCCAGTCGATGATTATAGCTTGAGTAGATGTATTAAAATTGGGACTATGTCTGAAATTTGTCCCTATTGCAAGGCCTTGAAATTTATTAGTGAAACAACGGGAATGTGTTGCGCCTCAGAAAAAGTTAAACTTCCTCAACTGGCTGTAGCACCAGAGCCATTGAAGACTTTGCTCAATGGAACTACGACAGAATCTAAGCGTTTTTTTTTTTTTTATCAATAATCCGAAAATATCATCTGAAAAAATTGTTTCCAAATGACGTCGTTTGGTGCCCAAATCGAAAATCAAGATCAATTTATACCCTCTTTCAAAGTAAAAGGGCAAATTTATCATATAGCAGGGGTCCCTTCTACTATTCTCTGGTGAGAATCATACATTTTTACAACTGTACTTCATCAGTGATAGCAATTCTGAATTGAAGGCACGTTGCAAAATTTCGGCACGCTTTCTGTTCTTACTATCTCTATCAGCCACAAGCCTGTTTTCTTGCTGTTCTTGTGATTCCTCGGCACGCTTTCTTTCTTACTTTCTCTATCAGCAGCCAGTTTTTTGGCATAGACTCTTTGAGCAGCTTCCTCGGTTGTTGTCATTGTAGGTTCTTCAGTCATTTTAAAATTAAATATTTTTCCGTCCACCATCTTCTTACAATTAAAAATTTGTCTTTGAACGAATTTCTTAAATACCTTTAATGACGTCATCGTCATAACAAACATGACGACAACTAACTTCATGACGACATGATGACATGACGTCACTCGACAGACATAACACACATACAACTTATCTATCTGTCTATCTATCGCGCCACCCCCAACACCTAGTTGGTGGGGGCGCTTCGCACCCCCCAAGCCCCACGCGCGTAAGTCGTTATGCGCCATATTAGTTAAGCGCCATTGTAGTTGTGTCCCAGTGTCCCACCTGTGAATATATATATATATATATATATATATATAATATATATATATATATATATATATATATATATATATATATATATATATATATATATATATATATATATATATATATATATATATATATATATATATATATATATATATATATGTCAATACAAATATATGTATATATATTTAATACATATGCTTATGTATCTTTCAGCCTGATATTGTACAAAAATCATCGATATCA
>NC_088874.1:13158428-13250010 GCF_032884065.1 Artemia franciscana | reverse complement strand
TTGCTGTTCTTGTGATTCCTCGGCACGCTTTCTTTTCTTACTTTCTCTATCAGCAGCCAGTTTTTTGGCATAGACTCTTTGAGCAGCTTCCTCGGTTGTTGTCATTGTAGGTTCTTCAGTCATTTTAAAATTAAATATTTGTCCGTCCACGATCTTCTTACAATTAAAATTTGTCTTTGAACGAATTTCTTAAATACCTTTAATGACGTCATCGTCATAACAAACATGACGACAACTAACTTCATGACGACATGATGACATGACGTCACTCGACAGACATAACACACATACAACTTATCTATCTGTCTATCTATCGCGCCACCCCAACACCTAGTTGGTGGGGGGCGCTTCGCACCCCCCAAGCCCCCACGCGCGTAAGTCGTTATGCGCCATATTAGTTAAGCGCCATTGTAGTTGTGTCCCTGTGTCCCACCTGTGAATATATATATATATATATATATATATATATATATATATATATATATATATATATATATATATATATATATATATATATATATATATATATATATATATATATATATATATATATATATATATATATATATATATATGTCAATACAAATATATGTATATATATTTAATACATATGCTTATGTATCTTTCAGCCTGATATTGTACAAAATCATCGATATCACTGATTTCGGACTGAAAGCCAAAAACTGCCGTGTCGCTGCCTTTGTTGACGTATTTACATATGTATTTGATTGCCTTTACGGAGTTACAGTATTCAACGTTTATGTGCGCATTAAATGTTTTTTATAATAAAGGTGAATATGGAACAACCCACTGGTTATCTAATTCGATGGTGGTACCGTTATGCTTCTTTATTCTTGCTTTTTTTACCGCCATCTTCACTAGATCTTCTTCCATATGTGGGTAACTATCGTTGCCGGTAATTGTGTTGGGTACTAAAAGTCGAGGATATTACTTTGTGCACCTTCCTTTGGCCATTAATGGTAATTTTTCATTCAGTGCACCGGAAGGTCCATGTATCATATTTTTTACCACAATATCATATAAGCCTTTATCGATATTTTCATTGGGTATTTAAGCTGAAATCACGTCGTCAATTTCATTAGAAGTAATTTTATCATGTAGCCAGATTAAAATATATGCGTGTGGAAATCCTCGTTTTTGCTCTTCCACTGAATACATCCAGCATCGCACTTACCCAAACACTTTAAGTTTTACTATGTAGTTTATCAGTCATTTCAACTTTTGACGGAAGATACTGGCCGTAATGTCATGTCTATGAACTGCTGATTGTCCTTGAAGTAAAAGCTGCTGTATCTCGTCCCAAGATTGATTACATGTAAATGTAATAAAATAAATTTGGACGATCTCAGAGACGAACTTAGCATCTTGAGCATATTCATGCCAGAGTGCCAGCATAAAACGAAGGTAAAATTGTTAATCTTCAACCGTTAGTGGTATTACTTTCATTTACAACTTCATCTCGCAATGAATATAGAAACCCTTGCGTGACTGTAATTTTGGTACTTGAATGATATAACAGCTACAGCTACATCATACAAGTACCCATATTAAGAAAACAATTCTTACTTCATAATATGCAGAATAATCCTAGTTAACACATCTTACATGCCACCCTGCAATACTTTACCCCCCCCCCCCAACCACCTAATGTGCACCATAATTACATATATTCAGTGCTTTCCATCCCCCCCTAACGCGTTTTCGCAGGGGGGCGGGGCTGGGGTTAAAATTTTTTTGGGGGGAAGAGGGTTACAAAGACAAATCTTAAAAAACGCTTAAAAAATTTGTTTATATTCATTTTTGCTACTTTTCTATGAGTCGAAGAATCTTTCGGGTATGGGAGCGTTCGAAACCCCCTCATCCCCCCTCAGGATACGGCATTGTCAGTGACTGACACTAAAAACTTTATCCCCCATCCAAACTTGTTTGAAACTTCAGTCTGTTCGATACCTAAAGAAGCCTCTTTTTTTTAATTTTATGCTATTTAAATTTTTCTTATGTGCCCACTACTATCTTTGAGTTGGTTTAAATACTTTTTTGTCTTTGATTATTTCTATTTTCAAGGGTTGTGGAATTTTCTCTTATTTCTTCTATCATTGTCTCCAAACACGTCATGTTGGAAACATTTTTTTAAAACACGTCATTGAATTATATTTTTTCCTCCTATTGTCTGGTCTGTCTTTCTATCTGTCTGTCTGTATGTCTTTATGTCTGTCCTGTATGTCTGGTCTGTCTGTCTTTCTGTCTGTCTGTTTGTCTGGTCTGTCTGTCTGTCTGTCTTTTTGTCAGTCTGTCTCGTTTGTATGTCTGGTCTGTCTGTCTGTCTGTCTGGTCTCTCTGGTCTGTTTGGTCTGTCTGTCTGTCTGTTTGTCTGTCTGTCTTTCTGTCTGGTCCGTCTGGTCTGTCTGTCAATCTTTCTGTCTGTCCGGTCTGTCTGTCTGTCTGTCTGTCTGTCCGTCTGGTTTGTATGTCAATCCGTCTGTCTGTCTGGTCTGTCTTTCTTTCTGTCTGTCGGTTTGTCTGGTCTGTCTTGTCTGTGTGGTCTCTCTGGTCTGTCTGGTCTGTCTGTCTGTCTGTCTGGTCTGTCTGTCTGTCTGTGTGTCTGTCTGTCTGTCTGTCTGTCCGGTCTGTCTGTCGGTTTGTCTGGTCTGTCTCGTCTGTGTGGTGTGGTCTCTCAGATCTGTCTTGTCTGTCTGTCTATCTGTCTGTCTGTCTGTCTCTCTGTTCTTCTGTCTGTTTGTCTGGTCTGTTTCGTCTGTCTGTCCGGTCTCTCTGTCTGGTTTGTCTGTCTTGTCTGACTGTCGGTCCGTCTGTCTGTCTGTCTTTCTGTCTGTCTTTGTGGTCTGGCTGGTCTGTCTTTTCTGTCTGTCTGCCTGGTCTCTCTGGTCTGTCTGTCTGTCTAGTCTGTTTGTCTGTCTTTAATTAGGAATAGGCGAATCTATATAAAGACTTGCTGTTGGTGGGGGGCGCTTCGCGCCCCCCAAGCCCCCGAGCGCGTAAGTCGTTAAGCGCTATATCAGTTATGCGCCATTGTAGTTGTGTCCCTGTGTCCCACCTGTGAATATAGATAGATATATATATGATTTTAACTACGTAAAACTTGTGAATATACAACATTCTTTGCTCTCACATTGTCTGTGCATATAAATAGATTGTCAGGTTTACCCACTCTTGAATATGCAACATATAATTGTCCATGGGATAAACAATCCGTATTCAGATCTATGCGTCATTATTCTAATGATTGCCCTTGAGCTTTGTGATGGTGATTGCTAATCGAACATTCCCTCTGTCCCTGTCGTCATATATGTATATATCCCCCTTTTGCCCCCCGGCGTCCCCGTTGTATTTGTGTCCCTGTGTCCTGGTCGTCATTTATATTCCCTGTGTCCCTGTCGTCATTTGTGTCCCAGTCTGAAATTTCTCTTTGAGTGCCCCAGTCATTTTTTATATTCCCTGTGACCTGGTGTCCTGGTCGTCATTTGTGTTCCGGTGTCCCTGTCTGTAGTGTCATCTTATAATGACGTCATACACAAAGCCTTATCTATATATATAAAAATAAGTTGTCTGTGTGTGGATCTGTGGATCAGGTGACGTAATGTTTGTCCGCATATGACGTCTGAATTATTTCACACTAATACAAAATAAGAAAAAAAACTAAAAAAGGGAAAAACTACAAAAAAAACTAAAAAGAAAAAAAAAACTAAAAAAGCTAAAAAACTAAAAAAAACTAAAAAAAGGTAAAAAACTAAAAACTAAAAAAAACTGAAAAACTAAAAAAAGGCAAAAAACTACAAAAAAAACTAAAAACTAATAAAAAAACTAAAAAATCTAAAAAACTAAAAAAACTAAAAAAACTAAAAAAAGGTAAAAAACTAAAAAAAAACTAAAAACTAAAAAAGAAAAAAACTAAAAAAAGGAAAAGACTGAAAAATAAAAGAGAAAAAGAAAACTAAAAAAATATGAATAAAAATACAAAAAAATAAAAAAGATAAAAACTACAAAAAAACTAAAAAGAAAAAACGAAAAAAAACTAAGAAAGCTAAAAAAATAAAAGAAGCAAAAATCTAAAGAAGGTAAAAACTACAAAAAAAAAGAAAACAAAATAAAAAAATCTAAAAAAGCTTAAAAACTAAAAAAAAAACTAAAAAAGATAAAAAACTAAATAAAACTAAAAAAAGGAAAAAACCATAAAATAAACTAAAAACTAATAAAAAAAATAAAAACCTAAAAAACTAAAAAAACTAAAAAAAACTAAAAAAGGTAAAAACTAAAAGAACTAAAAAAGAAAAAAACTAAAAAAAGGAAAAAACTGAAAAATAAAGGAGAAAAAGAAAACTAAAAAAATATAAATAAAAATAAAAAACTAAAAAGATAAAAACTTCAAAAAAAACTAAAAAGAAAAAAGAAAAAAAACTAAAAAACCTAAAAAAAGGTAAAAACCAATAAAAAAAAACTAAAAACAAAAAAGGGAAAATATTAAAAATTTATTTCATCATAAGTTTTCAACTGACGAAATTACAGACCGGGACATCGGGACACAAATGACGACCGGGACACCGGCACATAGGGAATATGAATGACGACACTCAAAGAGAAAGCGACCGGGACAAAAGGAATGTTCGATTAGCAATCAACAAAGCACCGGGACACAAATGACAACCGGGACACAGGGAGTATAAATGACGACCAGGATATAAGTAAAAAAAACTAAAAAAACTAAAAAAAGGTAAAAACTACAAAAAAACTAAAAAGAAAAAAAAAATAAAAACTAATAAAAAACTAAAAAATCTAAAAATCTAAATAAACTAAAAAAGAAAAAAAATAAAAAAGGAAAAAAATAAAGGAGAAAAACAAAACTAAAAAACGAATGTATATACAGACCGGGACACCGGGATACAAATGACGACCGGGACACAGGGAATATAAATGACGACCGGGACACAGGGACACAACTACAACGGGGACACCGGGGGGCACAGGGCGATATATAAATGACGACGGGGACACAGGGAATGTTCGATTAGCAATCACCATCAACAAAGCTCAAGGGCAATCATTAAAATCATGAGGTATAGATCTGAATACAGATTGTTTTTCCCATGGAGAATGACGACCGGGACACTCAAAGAGAAAGCGACCGGGACACAAGGAATGTTCAATTAGCAATCACCATCAACAAAGCACCGGGACACAAATGACAACCGGGACACAGGGAGTATAAATGACGACCAGGACATAAGTAAAAAAAAACTAAAAAAATTAAAAAAAAGGTAAAAAACTACAAAAAAACTAAAAAGAAAAAAAACTAAAAACTAATAAAAAAACTAAAAAAGCAAAAAAACTAAAAAAAATAAAAACGAAAAAAAATAAAAAGGAAAAAAAATGAAAAATAAAGGAGAAAAACAAAACTAAAAAACGAATGTATATACAGACCGGGACACCGGGATACAAATGAAGACCGGGACACAGGGAATATAAATGACGACCGGGACACAGGGACACAACTACAACGGGGACGCCGGGGGGCACAGGGGGATATAAATGACGACCGAGACACCGGGACACATGGAATATAAATGACGCCCGGGACACTCAAAGAGAAATCACAGACTGGGACACCGGGACACAAATGACGACCTGGACACAGGGACAAAACTACAAAGGGGATGCCGGGGGGCACAAGGGGATATATAAATGACGATGGCGACACAGGGAATGGTAGATTAGCAATCACCATCAACAAAGCTCAAGGGCAATCATTAGAATCATGAGGTATAGATCTGAATACGGATTGTTTTCCCCATGGACCATTATATGTTGCATTTTCAAGAGTCGGTAAACAATCTATTTATATGCACAGATAATGGGACAGCAAAGAATGTTGTATATTCGCAAGTTTTACGTAGTTAAAAACATATATATATATATATATATATATATATATATATATATATATATATATATATATATATAATATATATATATATATATCTATATATATAAAAATAAGTTGTCTGTGGATGGATGGATGGATGTGTCAGGTGACGTCACCTGAAAAAACTGGATTAGGTGACGTCAAAACTGAAAAAACTAAAAAAAGGCAAAAACTACAAAAAAAACTAAAAACTAATAAAAAAAATAAAAAAGCTAAAAAACTAAAAAAACTATAAAGGTAAAAACCAATAAAAAACTAAAAAAAAAACTGAAAAAACTAAAAAAAGGCAAAAACTACAAAAAAAAACTAAAAACTAATAAAAAAAGTAAAAAAAGCTAAAAAAACTAAAAAAACTAAAAAAACTAAAAAAAGGTAAAAAACTAAAAAAAATAAAAAATAAAAAAAAACTAAAAAAAAGGAAAAAACTGAAAAATAAGCTAAAATAAAGGTAAAAACCAATAAAAAACTAAAAAAAAAAGGAAAAAAAACTAATAAATGACGACACTCAAAGAGAAAGCGACCAGGACAAAAGGAATGTTCGATTAGCAATCAACAAAGCACCGGGACACAGGGAGTATAAATGACGACCAGGACATAAGTAAAAAAAAAAAAACTATCTATATATATAAAAATAAGTTGTCTGTGGATCTGTGGATCGTGGATCAGGTGACGTCACCTGAAAAAACTGGATCAGGTGACGTCAAAACTGAAAAAACTAAAAAAAGGCAAAAACTACAAAAAAAACTAAAAACTAATAAAAAAAATAAAAAAGCTAAAAAACTAAAAAAACTAAAAAAAGGCAAAAAACTACAAAAAAAACTAAAAACTAATAAAAAAGCTAAAAAACTAAAAAAACTAAAAAAAAGGCAAAAACTACAAAAAAACTAAAAACTAATAAAAAAAATAAAAAAGCTAAAAAACTAAAAAAACTAAAAAAACTAAAAAAAGGTAAAAAACTAAAAAAACTAAAAACTAAAAAAAAACTAAAAAAGGTAAAAACTAAAAGAACTAAAAAAGAAAAAAATAAATGACGACACTCAAAGAGAAAGCGACCAGGACAAAAGGAATGTTCGATTAGCAATCAACAAAGCACCGGGAACACAGGGAGTATAAATGACGACCAGGACACAAGTAAAAAAAAAAATTAACAAAACTAAAAAGAAGGTAAAAACTACAAAAAAACTAAAAAGAAAAAAAAAAAACTAAAAACTAATAAAAAAACTAAAAAATCTAAAAATCTAAATAAACTAAAAAAGAAAAAAAAAGGAAAAAAATAAAGGAGAAAAACAAAACTAAAAAACGAATGTATATACAGACCGGTACACCGGGATACAAATGACGACCGGGACACAGGGAATATAAATAACGACCGGGACACAGGGACACAACTACAACGGGGACACCGGGGGAAACAGGGGGATATAAATGACGACCGGGACAAAAAAACTAAAAAGAAATAAAAACTAAAAACTAATAAAAAAAACTAAAAAATCTAAAAATCTAAATAAGCTAAAAAAGAAAAAAAAAGGAAAAAAATAAAGGAGAAAAACAAAACTAAAAAACGAATGTATTACAGACCGGGGACACCGGGATACAAATGATGACCGGGACCCGGGACACAGGGAATATAAATGACGACCGGGACACAGGGACACAACTACAACGGGGACACCGGGGGAAACAGGGGGATGTAAATGACGACCGGGACACCGGGACAGGGAATGGTCGATTAGCAATCACCATCAACAAAGCTCAAGGGCAATCATTAGAATCATGAGGTATAGATCTGAATACAGATTGTTTTCCCATGGACCATTATATGTTGCATGTTCAAGAGTCGGTAAACCTGACAATCTATTTATATGCAAAGACAATGGGACAGCAAAGAATGTTGTATATTCGCAAGTTTTACGTAGTTTAAAACCATATATATATATATATATCTATATTCACAGGTGGGACATAGGGACACAACTACAATGGCGCGTAACTATTATGGCGCGTAACGACTTACGCGCGCGGGGGGGCTTGGGGGGGGCGCGAAGCGCCCCCACCAACTAGGTGTTGGGGTGGCGCAAAGCGCCACCCAACAGCTAGTATATATATATCTATATTCACAGGTGGGACATAGGGACACAACTACAATGGCGCGTAACTAATATGGCGCGTAACGACTTACGCGCGCGAGAAGGCTTGGGGGGCGAAGCGCCCCCACCAAATAGGTGTTGGGGTGGCGCGAAGCACTACCCCAACAGTTAGTATATATATATATATATATAATATATGTTTTTAACTACGTAAAACTTGCGAATATACAACATTCTTTGCTGTCCCATTGTCTGTGCATATAAATAGATTGTCAGGTTTACCGACTCCTGAACATGCAACATATAATGGTCCATGGGAAAACAATCCGTATTCAGATCTTTACCTCATGATTCTAATGATTGCCCTTGAGCTTTGTTGATGGTGATTGCTAATCGACCATTCCCTGTCCCGGTGTCCCGGTCGTCATTTATATCCCCCTGTACCCCCCGGCGTCCCCGTTGTAGTTGTGTCCCTGTGTCCCGGTCGTCATTTATATTCCCTGTGTCCCGGTCGTCATTTGTATCCCGGTGTCCCGGTCTGTATATACATTCGTTTTTTAGTTTTGTTTTTCTCCTTTATTTTTTTCCTTTTTTTTTCTTTTTTAGTTTATTTAGATTTTTAGATTTTTTAGTTTTTTACTAAAAACTAAAAAGAAAAAAGGAAAAAAAAACTAAAAAAACTAAAAACTAAAAAAAAAACTTAAAAAAAAGGAAAAAAACTGAAAAATAGAAGAGAAAAAGAAAACTAATAAAATTAAGAATAAAAATAAAAAAAATAAAAAAGATAAAAACTAAAAAAAAAGTAAAAAGAAAAAACGAAAAAAACTAAAAAAGCTAAAAAAAAGGTAAAAACCAATAAAAAACTAAAAAGAAAAAAAGGAAAAAAACTAAAAAAAATTTTCATCTAAAAAACTAAAAAAAACTAAAAAAGGTAAAAACTAAAAGAACTAAAAAAGAAAAAAAAACTAAAAAAAGGAAAAAAACTGAAAAATAAAGGAGAAAAAGAAAACTAAAAAAATATAAATAAAAATAAAAAAACTAAAAAGATAAAAACTTCAAAAAAAACTAAAAAGAAAAAAGAAAAAAACTAAAAAACCTAAAAAAAGGTCAAAACCAATAAAAAAAAACTAAAAGGGGAACACTGGGACACAAATGACGACCGGGATACTGGGAATATAAATGACGACCGGGATACAGGGAATGTTCAATTAGCAATCACCATCAACAAAGCTCAAGGGCAATCATTAGAATCATGAGGTATAGATCTGAATATGGATTGTTTTTCCCATGGACAATTATATGTTGCTCGTTCAAGAGTCGGTAAACCTGACAATCTAAATAAATGACGACACTCAAAGAGAAAGCGACCGGGACAAAAGGAATGTTTGATTAGCAATCAACAAAGCACCGGGACACAGGGAGTCCTTTTTTTTTCTTTTTTAGTTTATTTAGATTTTTAGATTTTTTAGTTTTTTTATTAGTTTTTAGTTTTTTTTTCTTTTTAGTTTTTTTGTAGTTTTTACCTTCTTTTTAGTTTTGTTAATTTTTTTTTTTACTTGTGTCCTGGTCGTCATTTATACTCCCTGTGTCCCGGTGCTTTGTTGATTGCTAATCGAACATTCCTTTTGTCCTGGTCGCTTTCTCTTTGAGTGTCGTCATTTATTTTTTTCTTTTTTAGTTCTTTTAGTTTTTACCTTTTTTAGTTTTTTTTTAGTTTTTAGTTTTTTTAGTTTTTTACCTTTTTTTAGTTTTTTTAGTTTTTTTAGTTTTTTAGCTTTTTTTTTTTTTATTAGTTTTTATTTTTTTTTGTAGTTTTTGCCTTTTTTTTAGTTTTTTTAGTTTTTTAGCTTTTTTATTAGTTTTTAGTTTTTTTTGTAGTTTTTGCCTTTTTTTAGTTTTTTTAGTTTTTTAGCTTTTTTATTTTTTTATTAGTTTTTAGTTTTTTTTGTAGTTTTTGCCTTTTTTTAGTTTTTTCAGTTTTGACGTCACCTGATCCAGTTTTTTCAGGTGACGTCACCTGATCCACGATCCACAGATCCACAGACAACTTATTTTTATATATATAGATAGTTTTTTTTTTTTACTTATGTCCTGGTCGTCATTTATACTCCCTGTGTCCCGGTGCTTTGTTGATTGCTAATCGAACATTCCTTTTGTCCTGGTCGCTTTCTCTTTGAGTGTCGTCATTTATTAGTTTTTTCCTTTTTTTTTAGTTTTTTATTGGTTTTTTACCTTTATTTTAGCTTATTTTTCAGTTTTTTTCCTTTTTTTTAGTTTTTTTTTATTTTTTATTTTTTTTAGTTTTTTACCTTTTTTTAGTTTTTTTAGTTTTTTTAGTTTTTTAGCTTTTTTACTTTTTTTATTAGTTTTTAGTTTTTTTTTTGTAGTTTTTGCCTTTTTTTAGTTTTTTCAGTTTTTTTTTTAGTTTTTTATTGGTTTTTTACCTTTATAGTTTTTTTAGTTTTTTAGCTTTTTTATTTTTTTTATTAGTTTTTAGTTTTTTTTGTAGTTTTTGCCTTTTTTTAGTTTTTTCAGTTTTGACGTCACCTAATCCAGTTTTTTCAGGTGACGTCACCTGACACATCCATCCATCCACAGACAACTTATTTTTATATATATAGATATATATATATATATATATATATATATATATATATATATATATATATATATATATATATATACATATATATATATATATATATATATATATATATATATATATATATATATATTTATATATATATATATATATATATATATATACTAGCTGTTGGGGTGGCGCTTCGCGCCACCCCAACACCTAGTTGGTGGGGGCGCTTCGCGCCCCCCCCAAGCCCCCCCGCGCGCGTAAGTCGTTACGCGCCATAATAGTTACGCGCCATTGTAGTTGTGTCCCTATGTCCCACCTGTGAATATAGATATATATATATATATATATGGTTTTAACTACGTAAAACTTGCGAATATACAACATTCTTTGCTGTCCCATTGTCTTTGCATATAAATAGATTGTCAGGTTTACCGACTCTTGAACATGCAACATATAATGGTCCATGGGAAAACAATCTGTATTCAGATCTATACCTCATGATTCTAATGATTGCCCTTGAGCTTTGTTGATGGTGATTGCTAATCGACCATTCCCTGTCCCGGTGTCCCGGTCGTCATTTACATCCCCCTGTTTCCCCCGGTGTCCCCGTTGTAGTTGTGTCCCTGTGTCCCGGTCGTCATTTATATTCCCTGTGTCCCGGGTCCCGGTCATCATTTGTATCCCGGTGTCCCGGTCTGTATATACATTCGTTTTTTAGTTTTGTTTTTCTCCTTTATTTTTTTCCTTTTTTTTTCTTTTTTAGCTTATTTAGATTTTTAGATTTTTTAGTTTTTTTTATTAGTTTTTAGTTTTTATTTCTTTTTAGTTTTTTTGTCCCGGTCGTCATTTATATCCCCCTGTTTCCCCCGGTGTCCCCGTTGTAGTTGTGTCCCTGTGTCCCGGTCGTTATTTATATTCCCTGTGTCCCGGTCGTCATTTGTATCCCGGTGTACCGGTCTGTATATACATTCGTTTTTTAGTTTTGTTTTTCTCCTTTATTTTTTTCCTTTTTTTTTCTTTTTTAGTTTATTTAGATTTTTAGATTTTTTAGTTTTTTTATTAGTTTTTAGTTTTTTTTTCTTTTTAGTTTTTTTGTAGTTTTTACCTTCTTTTTAGTTTTGTTAATTTTTTTTTTTACTTGTGTCCTGGTCGTCATTTATACTCCCTGTGTCCCGGTGCTTTGTTGATTGCTAATCGAACATTCCTTTTGTCCTGGTCGCTTTCTCTTTGAGTGTCGTCATTTATTTTTTTCTTTTTTAGTTCTTTTAGTTTTTACCTTTTTTAGTTTTTTTTTAGTTTTTAGTTTTTTTAGTTTTTTACCTTTTTTTAGTTTTTTTAGTTTTTTTAGTTTTTTAGCTTTTTTATTTTTTTTATTAGTTTTTAGTTTTTTTGTAGTTTTTGCCTTTTTTTTAGTTTTTTTAGTTTTTTAGCTTTTTTATTAGTTTTTAGTTTTTTTTGTAGTTTTTGCCTTTTTTTAGTTTTTTTAGTTTTTTAGCTTTTTTATTTTTTTTATTAGTTTTTAGTTTTTTTTGTAGTTTTTGCCTTTTTTTAGTTTTTTCAGTTTTGACGTCACCTTATCCAGTTTTTTCAGGTGACGTCACCTGATCCACGATCCACAGATCCACAGACAACTTATTTTTATATATATAGATAGTTTTTTTTTTTTTTACTTATGTCCTGGTCGTCATTTATACTCCCTGTGTCCCGGTGCTTTGTTGATTGCTAATCGAACATTCCTTTTGTCCTGGTCGCTTTCTCTTTGAGTGTCGTCATTTATTAGTTTTTTCCTTTTTTTTTTAGTTTTTTATTGGTTTTTACCTTTATTTTAGCTTATTTTTCAGTTTTTTCCTTTTTTTTAGTTTTTTTTTATTTTTTATTTTTTTTAGTTTTTTACCTTTTTTTAGTTTTTTTAGTTTTTTTAGTTTTTTAGCTTTTTTACTTTTTTTATTAGTTTTTAGTTTTTTTTTGTAGTTTTTGCCTTTTTTTAGTTTTTTCAGTTTTTTTTTTAATTTTTTATTGGTTTTTACCTTTATAGTTTTTTTAGTTTTTTAGCTTTTTTATTTTTTTTATTAGTTTTTAGTTTTTTTGTAGTTTTTGCCTTTTTTTAGTTTTTTCAGTTTTGACGTCACCTGATCCAGTTTTTTCAGGTGACGTCACCTGACACATCCATCCATCCATCCATCCACAGACAACTTATTTTTATATATATAGAAGATATATATATATATACTAGCTGTTGGGGTGGCGCTTCGCGCCACCCCAACACCTAGTTGGTGGGGGCGCTTCGCGCCCCCCCCAAGCCCCCCCGCGCGCGTAAGTCGTTACGCGCCATAATAGTTACGCGCCATTGTAGTTGTGTCCCTATGTCCCACCTGTGAATATAGATATATATATATATATATGGTTTTAACTACGTAAAACTTGCGAATATACAACATTCTTTGCTGTCCCATTGTCTTTGCATATAAATAGATTGTCAGGTTATCCCCCTGTTTCCCCCGGTGTCCCCGTTGTAGTTGTGTCCCTGTGTCCCGGTCGTCATTTATATTCCCTGTGTCCCGGGTCCCGGTCATCATTTGTATCCCGGTGTCCCGGTCTGTATATACATTCGTTTTTTAGTTTTGTTTTTCTCCTTTATTTTTTTCCTTTTTTTTTCTTTTTTAGCTTATTTAGATTTTTAGATTTTTTAGTTTTTTTTATTAGTTTTTAGTTTTTATTTCTTTTTAGTTTTTTTGTCCCGGTCGTCATTTATATCCCCCTGTTTCCCCCGGTGTCCCCGTTGTAGTTGTGTCCCTGTGTCCCGGTCGTTATTTATATTCCCTGTGTCCCGGTCGTCATTTGTATCCCGGTGTACCGGTCTGTATATACATTCGTTTTTTAGTTTTGTTTTTCTCCTTTATTTTTTTCCTTTTTTTTCTTTTTTAGTTTATTTAGATTTTTAGATTTTTTAGTTTTTTTATTAGTTTTTAGTTTTTTTTTCTTTTTAGTTTTTTTGTAGTTTTTACCTTCTTTTTAGTTTTGTTAATTTTTTTTTTTACTTGTGTCCTGGTCGTCATTTATACTCCCTGTGTCCCGGTGCTTTGTTGATTGCTAATCGAACATTCCTTTTGTCCTGGTCGCTTTCTCTTTGAGTGTCGTCATTTATTTTTTTCTTTTTTAGTTCTTTTAGTTTTTACCTTTTTTAGTTTTTTTTTAGTTTTTAGTTTTTTTAGTTTTTTACCTTTTTTTAGTTTTTTTAGTTTTTTAGCTTTTTTATTTTTTTTATTAGTTTTTAGTTTTTTTTGTAGTTTTTGCCTTTTTTTTTAGTTTTTTGTCCTGGTCGCTTTCTCTTTGAGTGTCGTCATTTATTAGTTTTTTCCTTTTTTTTTTTAGTTTTTTATTGGTTTTTACCTTTATTTTAGCTTATTTTTCAGTTTTTTCCTTTTTTTTAGTTTTTTTTTATTTTTTATTTTTTTTAGTTTTTTACCTTTTTTTAGTTTTTTTAGTTTTTTTAGTTTTTTAGCTTTTTTACTTTTTTTATTAGTTTTTAGTTTTTTTTTGTAGTTTTTGCCTTTTTTTAGTTTTTTCAGTTTTTTTTTTTAGTTTTTTATTGGTTTTTACCTTTATAGTTTTTTTAGTTTTTTAGCTTTTTTATTTTTTTTATTAGTTTTTAGTTTTTTTTGTAGTTTTTGCCTTTTTTTAGTTTTTTCAGTTTTGACGTCACCTAATCCAGTTTTTTCAGGTGACGTCACCTGACACATCCATCCACACATCCATCCATCCATCCATCCACAGACAACTTATTTTTATATATATAGATATATATATATATATATATATATATATATATATATAGCTGTTGGGGTGGCGCTTCGCGCCACCCCAACACCTAGTTGGTGGGGGCGCTTCGCGCCCCCCCAAGCCCCCACGCGCGCGTAAGTCGTTACGCGCCATAATAGTTACGCGCCATTGTAGTTGTGTCCCTATGTCCCACCTGTGAATATAGATAGATATATATATATATATATATATATATATATATATATATATATATATATATATATATATATATATATATATATATATATATATATATATATATATATATATATATATATATATATATATATATATATATATATCTGGTTTTAACTACCATTCCCTGTCCCGGTGTCCCGGTCGTCATTTACATCCCCCTGTTTCCCCCGGTGTCCCCGTTGTAGTTGTGTCCCTGTGTCCCGGTCGTCATTTATATTCCCTGTGTCCCGGTCGTCATTTGTATCCCGGTGTCCCGGTCTGTATATACATTCGTTTTTTAGTTTTGTTTTTCTCCTTTATTTTTTTCCTTTTTTTTCTTTTTTAGCTTATTTAGATTTTTAGATTTTTTAGTTTTTTTATTAGTTTTTAGTTTTTTTTTCTTTTTAGTTTTTTTGTCCCGGTCGTCATTTATATCCCCCTGTTTCCCCCGGTGTCCCCGTTGTAGTTGTGTCCCTGTGTCCCGGTCGTCATTTATATTCCCTGTGTCCCGGTCGTCATTTGTATCCCGGTGTACCGGTCTGTATATACATTCGTTTTTTAGTTTTGTTTTTCTCCTTTATTTTTTTCCTTTTTTTTTTCTTTTTTAGTTTATTTAGATTTTTAGATTTTTTAGTTTTTTTATTAGTTTTTAGTTTTTTTTTCTTTTTAGTTTTTTTGTAGTTTTTACCTTCTTTTTAGTTTTGTTAATTTTTTTTTTTACTTATGTCCTGGTCGTCATTTATACTCCCTGTGTCCCGGTGCTTTGTTGATTGCTAATCGAACATTCCTTTTGTCCTGGTCGCTTTCTCTTTGAGTGTCGTCATTTATTTTTTTCTTTTTTAGTTCTTTTATTTTTTACCTTTTTTAGTTTTTTTAGTTTTTTAGATGAAAATTTTTTTTAGTTTTTCCATTTTTTTCTTTTTAGTTTTTTATTGGTTTTTACCTTTATGTTAGCTTATTTTTCAGTTTTTTCCTTTTTTTATTTTTTTTTTATTTTTTATTTTTTTAGTTTTTTACCTTTTTTTAGTTTTTTTAGTTTTTTTAGTTTTTTTAGTTTTTTAGCTTTTTTACTTTTTTTATTAGTTTTTAGTTTTTTTGTAGTTTTTGCCTTTTTTTAGTTTTTTCAGTTTTTTTTTTTAGTTTTTATTGGTTTTTACCTTTATTTTAGCTTATTTTTCAGTTTTTTCCTTTTTTTTAGTTTTTTTTAGTTTTTAGTTTTTTTAGTTTTTTACCTTTTTTTAGTTTTTTATCGAAGTTGATAACCAGTGGGTTGTTCCATATTTCCCGTTATTATAAAAAACATTTAATGTACACATAAACGTTGAATACTTTAACTCCGTGAAGGCAATCAAATGCATATGTAAATACGTCAACAAAGGCAGTGACATGGCAGTTTTTGGCTTGCAGCCCGAAATCAAAGATATCGAAGTAACCGTACAATATCAGGCTGGAAGATACATAAGCAGTAATGAAGCTGTTTGGCGAATTCTTTCATTTCCGATACATGAACGTAGTCCAGCTGTTGTTCACTTAGCGGTACATTTACAGAATGGTCAACGTGTTTATTTCTCGGAAACCGGTGTGCAACAAAGAGCCCTGAATCTACCGGATACAAAGTTAACCGCTTTCTTTTCGCTTTGCAAAAATGATTCTTTTGCAAAAAAACTGCTGTATACTGAAGTGCCTTCGTATTACACGTGGAATACTAAAAATAAAGTACTTGAACGTCGAAAACAGGGTAAGTCAGTCGACGGCCAACCTACCATCTTCAAAAATACCACGATAGGAAGACTCTACACCGTTCACCCCAATCAACATGAATGCTTCTTTCTACGCCTGCTTTTGGTGAATGTACCCGGTCCGACATCCTTTGAGTATTTGAGAACTGTAAACGGTACTATACATGACACTTACCGTAGTGCATGCCAAGCTCTGAATTTATTGGAGAATGACCAACACTGGGATAACTGCATCAATGACGCATGCGAAACGTCAACTCCAAGTCAAATTCGCGCATTGTTTGGCATCATTTTAACAACTTGCTCTCCATCAGCTCCTACAGAGTTATGGGAAAAATATAAGTCAAAAATGTCCGAAGATATACTCCATCGAAAACAGTTAGAGACGTCAGATATGACTTTTGATTTTACATCAGAAATTTATAACTACACTTTAGTTATTATAGAAGATTTGTGCGTACGTATGGCAAACAAACCTCTTCAGGATTTGGGAATGCCTTCACCTAACCGTATTGCTGCTGTTTCGACATGTGTAGAATTGGATCGCGAACAAAGTTACAGTACGAGTGATCTATTGTCGTATGTACAAAATAACATTTCCAAGTTAACGTCGGAACAAAAAGTCATTTATGATACGATAATGCATTGTGTCGATAACAACGTTGGACAAATTTTCTTTTTGGATGCGCCAGGAGGTACTGGTAAAACGTTTGTGATAAAACTGATTCTGGCATCAATTCGATCGAAAAATGATATAACGTTGGCAATTTCGTCGTCCGGAATAGCCGCAACATTGCTGCCTGGTGGAAGAACTTCTCATTCCGCTTTGAAATTGCCTCTGAATTTGCATTCTACAGAAACTCCCACGTGCAATATTTCCAAATCATCTGGGATGGGTAAAGTATTGCAGCAATGCAAACTTATTATTTGGGATGAGTGCACAATGGCACACAAAAAATCGCTCGAGGCTCTGGATCAATGCTTGAAAGATTTGTGAGGGAAGTCGAAACCTTTTGGCAGCACATTAATATTGCTTGCGGGAGATTTCAGGCAAACATTACCTATAATACCGAGATCAACCCCTACAGACGAAATGAATGCTTGCCTGAAAAATTCTAATTTATGGGCACACGTAAAAACATTAAAATTAACTAAAAACAAGCGTGTCCGATTGCAAAACGATGACTCTGGTCAAACATTTTCAGATTAATTGCTGGCAAGTGGAAACGGAAAGCTCCCAGTAGACTCAATTTCAGGACGTATACAACTACCTGCTGATTTCTGTAATTTAGTGACGTCCAAAAATGAAGACCTGGCAGTCCTTTACAAGTCAGTCGACACAGTTTTGGAACCAAATGAAGCGGTTAATTGTCCATCTGAATTTTTAAATTCCGTGGATCTTTCAGGGTTTCCACCACACGTGTTACAACTAAAAATAGGTGTACCAATAAAACTTTTAAGAAATATCAACCCACCAAAGCTTTGCAATGGCAGGCGACTTACCGTAAAAAAAAAAACAATGGAAAACCTAATAGAGGCCACAATCTTGACAGGGCCTTTCGGGGGTGAAGCTGTTCTTATTCCTCGCATTCCCATGATTCCAACAGATCTGCTTTTTCAATTTAAAAGATTGCAATTCCCAATTCGATTAGCATTTGCAATCACCATTAACAAAGCTCAAGGTCAATCATTAGAAAAATGTGGTATAGATCTTAATACTGATTGTTTTTCACATGAACAATTGTACTTTGCTTGTTCGAGGGTCAGTAAACCTGACAATCAATCCCTATTCAGATCTATACCTCATGATTCTAATGATTGCCCTTGAGCTTTGTTGATGGTGATTGCTAATCGACCATTCCCTGTGTCGCTTTCGTCATTTATATATCCCCATGTGCCCCCCGGCGTCCCCTTTGTAGTTGTGTCCCTTTGTCCCAGTCGTCATTTATATTCCCTGTGTCCCGGTCGTCATTTGTGTCCCGGTGTTCCAGTCTGTGATTTCTCTTTGAGTGTCCCGGGCGTCATTTATATTCCTTGTGTCCCGGTGTCCCGGTCGTCATTTATATCCCCCTGTGCCCCCCGGTGTCCCCGTTGTAGTTGTGTCCCTGTGTCCCGGTCGTCATTTATATTCCCTGTGTCTCGGTCGTCATTTGTATCCCGGTGTCCCGGTCTGTATATACATTCGTTTTTTTAATTTTGTTTTTCTCCTTTATTTTTCATTTTTTTCATTTTTCTTTTTTTTTCTTTTTTAGTTTTTTAGTTTTTTAGCTTTTTTAGTTTTTTTATTAGGTTTTAGTTTTTTTTCTTTTTAGTTTTTTTTTAGTTTTTACCTTTTTTTAGTTTTTTTTTACTTATGTCTTGGTCGTCATTTATACTCCCTGTGTCCCGGTCGTCATTTGTGTCCCAGTGCTTTGTTGATGGTGATTGCTAATCGAACATTCCTTTTGTCCCGGTCGCTTTCTCTTTGAATGTCGTCATTTATATTCCCTATGTGCCGGTGTCCCGGTCGTCATTTGTGTCCCGATGTCCCGGTCTGTAATTTCTCCAGTTGAAAACATGACGTCAGTCGACACACAAACATTACGTCACCCGACAGACAGACCCACACACACACAGACAACTTATTTTTATATATATAGATAGATAGATAGATAGAATAGATATGCCGGTGTCCCGGTCGTAATTTGTGTCCCGATGTCCTGGTCTGTAATTTCGTCAGTCGAAAACATGACGTCAGTCGAAACAAAAACATGACGTCACTCGACAGACACACACACACACAGACAACTTATTTTTATATATATAGATTGTGGTAAAAAATATTATACATGGACTTTGCGGTGCACTGATTGAAAAATCACCATGCATGGCCAAAGGAAGGTGCAAAAATTAATATCCTCGACTTTTAGTACCAACCACAATTACCGGCAATGATGGTTACCCACTGTATAGAAGAAGATCTACTAAAGATGGAGGTAAACAGTAATTATAAAGAAGCGTAGCGGTACCACCATCGAAGTAGATAACCAGTCGGTTGTTCCATGTTCACCTTTATTATCAAAAGCATTTAACGCTCATATAAATGTTGAATTCTGTAACTCCGTAAAAGCAATCGAATGCATAAGCAAACCACGTCAACAAAGGCAGCGACATGGCAGTTTTTGGCTTCTAGTCCAAAATCAGTGATATGGATGAAATCGTACAATATCAGGCTGGAAGATATATAAGCAGTAATGAAGCTGTTTGGCGAATTCTGTCATTTCCGATACATGAACGAAGTCCGGCTGCTGTTCATTTAGCGGTACAATTACAGAATGGACAACGTGTTTATTTTTTCGAATCCAACGTGCAACAAGGACCCCTGAATCCACCAGATACAACGTTAACTGCTTTCTTTTCGTTATGCCAAAATGATTCTTTTGCAAAAAAAACTTCTGTATACTGAAGTACCTTCGTATTACACGTGGAATACTAAAAAGAAATCATTTGAAGGTCGAAAATAGGATAAGTCAGTTGACGGCCAACCTACCATCGTCAAAGATACCGCGATAGGAAGACTCTACACGATTCACCCCAATCAACATGAATGCTTCTTTCTCTGCCTGCTTTTGTTGAATGTACCCGGTCTGACGTCCTTTGAGTATTTGAGAACTGTAAACGGTACTATACATGACACTTACCGTAGTGCATGCCAAGCTCTGAATTTATTGGAGAATGAGCAACACTGGAATAACTGCATCAGTGACGCGTGCGAAACGTCAAATCCAAGTCAAATCCGTTCACTGTTTGGAATCAACTAACGAAAAGGATAATGGAAGTCTTTCATCACGAAACCTTGATTCTAAAAGAATGATTGCCCCCTCTGTATAAAAGAAGACAACCTATTTATGTGGGGAAAAATTTTGTCAAGTTTACTACCCCCTCTTTGTATTTTAAAATTATTTTCCCTTGGCAGACAGAAGAACACAATCGGAGACACCTTAGAGAACACGTCTCAGAGCATTCGTTACCCATGCTAATTCCTTTTCATCCAGAAACTTAATGTTCGATTTTATAATAAAGAATCGATTTATTAGTTTTTATTCGGTTACGCTACAATGAACTTACTAAGGCATATAATTTATAAATCGGTGAATTTAACAATTTAATAGATATATCAATAGTTTTAAACTATTACAATAGGCCACACGAAAAGTGAAATAGGCGATAAACAAAAATATTGACCTTAAGTCATGCACATTGCTTGATACAGTAGTAAGCTATTACTTGATTCAGTTCTTGCAATCGATGCTAGAGTATTGATACTTAAAAACCGATAAAATCATATCGAGTATCGATACTCGATATTTTTGGTAGCATCCATGAGTACTTCATACATTGAATAAGAAATACAGGTGTTCCACTTCGTTAAGGTATATTTACCTTGATTTCTATTTCACGTTACTCCATTTGGCATCTCTTGGTTATATACTGAGAATAATTTACCTCAAAGAGAAGTTCAGCTTTTATACGGAACAAATATGTTTTTTTTTTTTTATTCTGTGTGCTGCACATGAGCTAAAATCAATAGGGAGGCCTCCAAAATAGCACAAGCTTCACTTTTAAGTTTTTAATATGCCCATAAAGTAGCGTATTAAGTTTTCTAGTTTCCGGTTTCCAATAGTCTTGAAAGGTCACCTTTGAGACCGAGAAGTTCAAAAAGAAAAAAAATATATCGGGAGAATCTAATTCTCGGAAATAAAATTTAAAAATCAGACTTCGCATTTTTTTTCATCAGTACCATCTATCAAGTATGCTTGAAAAATAACGATGGAGAAATACGGAGAAAATGTATTTTGGAAGCCCCTTTAATGTAGTGACCTGTCGCATACTCCGCATGTTTTATTTCTGTGTGACTCTATTGCTCTGGACTACGTCGGCCTGATCGACTAGGCCTTTTCTGTATGTTCAGTCTTAACTGATTCATCATCTGATTTATTTTTCTTCTTTTCCTTCGCTGCAATACATATCCAAGGATACATCTCCTTCAGACACTGTAAAAGAAAAGAAAACACAAACTTAGAAATTACAAGATCGGTAATGTCTAAATGAAAACATAACAAATGAAGTCATATAAAAAGGTAATGGTAAATATCATTATGGCGATAAATGTGTTATTTTTTTTTCCTACATTTTTTCCCCGGCCAAGAGGCTTCGTCGCCGTTAATTCATTGATTAAAGCCTCCCATTGATGTACGTTTTTCAAAATCACTTACTTTGTTCATTTAATACAGTGTAATCTAATCTAATCGAAAGTAGTGTAATATTTGTATTCATCCCCTGCATTGGCCCCCCAGGCCTACTCTATTGAAATGAACATGATATATTTCAAGAAAGCTCTGTCAAATATGGAATCCCCACTTCACCAATTTACAAGGTCAACAAAAGTTACTCTAGGTTCACACAAATCATGGCTGCAGCAGTAGCTCTAATCTAGTAAGGGACAAACGACGGTTCATAGTAACGAAAAATTAAACAACTTTTTTAAAAAACCTCACAGTTGAGAATAAGTTACCATATTTAGTTGATCAATTTAAAAAAATGTTTACTAAATATGGGTTTTTTAAAGAAAATTAAAGAGCTACATTAAATCAAAATTTACTTTACCTTAAAGAGCGGGGTAATAGGAGGAGGTGAGCGCATCATATGCATAATAATTTCTGTTCATTTCAAGTTTTAATGCTTCTCCTTATTTTCAGTTGAAAAAAACTTTTTTCATTTTAACTTTTTCATTGTTTTATTTTAATAATGCCAGAAAATCCTGTGCTCCCTTCACGAAAATTTTCTTCCCTCATGACAAATTCGTCCAAGGAAAGTTCCCCAAGGAAAGTTCCCATTTTAAATAATGCTAGAAAATGCTTCATCCTCTTCATGGAAATTTTCTTCCCCCATGACAAATTCCTCCACGGAAAGTTTCCCCCAAATAACCCCCTCTTCTCAACCCCCCCCCCCTAACCTAAAAATCCCCCTGAAAACGTCTGTACACTTCCAAATTACCATTACTATATGTAAAGCACTGGTCAAAGTTTGTAGCTTGTAGCCCCTCCCACAGGGACTGTGGGGGAGTAAGTCGTCCCCAAAGACATAGTTATAAGTTTTTTCGGCCACCCTGAATAAAATAGCTATATCAGAATTTTTATCCGGTGACTTTGGGAAAATAAATAGCATGGGAGGTGGCGTAGGTGCCCTCATATTTTTGGTCACTTAAAAACGGCACTAGAACTTTTCATTTCTGTTAGGATGAGCCCTCTTGCAAGATTCTAGGACGACTTGGTCAATATGATCACCCCTGGAAAAAAAAACAAAAAAACTAACAAACAAACAAACAAATAAACAAGCATCATTCTGGCAAAAATTACAAAATTTTGAGTTTTTGGTTACTATTGAGCCGGGTTGCTCCTTACTACAGTTCGTTACCACGAACTGTTTGATAAAAACCTTAGTGTAAAGAGCAGGGCGTTGAGGAGGGGTCAGCCTCTTTCATATACAGGATAATTTCTGATAGTTTTAAGTTTTAGTGTCGTTGCTTACTTTCAGTTTAAATAACTTGTTTTTTATTTAATTTTTGAACGTTTTTTAATTAATGCGGGTTTTGAATTTGGCTCACCGTACATGAATAATTAAAACAAAATTTGCATATTAAATTTATTTTTTTAAACTAATAATAATATTATAATAGCCTAAGTTTGATTTTGTTTTGGTTGTTTAAGAATGACTGCTGAATCACAAAGGCTATTCAATTAGAATATTAGCCTCTTTTAAAACTTAAAAAATAAACTTTACCGTAAAAGTGAGCTACTGAGGAGAGGCAACGCATCTCATACACGAACAAGTTTCTTTTGTTTTAAGTTTTAATGTTGCTTCTTACTTTCAGTTGAAAATACTTGTTTTTTATTTAATTGCTGATCGTTCTTAAATATTGTCTGGAGATCAAGCTCCCCCTCCATGGAGAAATCTCTTCCCCCATGAGGAATTTTTTAATGGAAAGATCTATCCACGTTTATCACGTTTATTTATCCACCGATATTTGCAGAACTAATTTTGTAAGGAATAGTGACAAAACCGCCAAAGAGGTCGAAATTATTTTTATAAAAATGAGAATCACAAGTAGAGCAATTCTCAAATGACTGAAGTGAATGAAAGAAAAGATCTTTACAAGATGTAAGTAATAATTTATGTTCATTTTAAGTTTTAATGTTATTCCTTACTTTCAGTTGCAAAAAACCTTTTTTTTTTTATTTAATAACAACCACAAGCCGACATCATGCAATATCTTTGGCTTATTATCTCATAAAAATCATTGTTATGAAGCTGCTTAAGCTAAAGTTAAATGCTAAGATTGGCCAGAAAATAACACAAACAAATTATTGCTTATACGGCCATTATTTTACAAAATCCGAACTTTAGCGTAAAGAGCAAAGTATTGACGAGGGGGCCAACTTCCTCATATACTTAATATGACTGGGTTTGCCCCTCGTCAATACCTCGCTGTTTACGCTAAAGTTTGAATTTTGTTCCAATTCTTTAAGAATGACCCCTGGATCACAAAGACCATCTAATTAGAATAAATAGCTCTTTTGAAAAAAAAATACACTTTAGAGTAGACAGTGAGGTATGGAAGAGGGGACAAACTCCCGAATATATGTAATAAGTTTTGTTCATTTTAAAGTTTAATGTTACTCCTTACTTTCAGTTGAAAAAGCTAATCTTTTTAAATTTAGTTTCTTGTCGTTTTTTGTTTTAAATAATGCTGGGATATCCATCAACCCCTACCTACAAATTATCTCCCCCCACGAAAAATTCCTCCATGGAAAAATCCTCCCAAATCCTCCCAAAATATCTCCCCCTCCATCAGAAGAAAACCCTGAAAACATCTGTATATTTAGCAATAACAAATATTATATGTAAACAATGGGCAAAGTTCATACCTTAGAGCCCTTCCCCCGGGAACTGTGGGGAATTAAGTCGTCCTCAAAGACATTATTAAATATTCAAATATTTAAATATTAAATATTTCGGAAATACTTATTAAATATTTCGACTATACTGAAAAAAAGGCTATATCAAAATTTTGATCCGGTCGCTTTGGGAAAAAATGAGCGTGGGAGGGGGCCTACTTGCCCTCTAATATTTTGGTCATTTAAAAAGGGAATTAATACTTTTAATCTCTGTTTTAATGAGCCCTCTTTTGAAACTCTAGGAAAACTAGGTCGATACGATCACCCCTGGGGGGAAAAATGTTTACGCTAAAGTTTGAATTTTGTTCCAATTCTTTAAGAATGACCCCTGAATCACAAAGACCATCTAATTAGAATAAATAGCTCTTTTGAAAAAAAAATACACTTTAGAGTAGACAGTGAGGTATGGAAGAGGGGACAAACTCCCGAATATATGTAATAAGTTTTGTTCATTTTAAAGTTTAATGTTACTCCTTACTTTCAGTTGAAAAAGCTAATCTTTTTAAATTTAGTTTCTTGTCGTTTTTTGTTTTAAATAATGCTGGGATATCCATCAACCCCTACCTACAAATTATCTCCCCCCACCAAAAATTCCTCCATGGAAAAATCCTCCCAAATCCTCCCAAAATATCTCCCCCTCCATCAGAAGAAAACCCTGAAAACATCTGTATATTTAGCAATAACAAATATTATATGTAAACAATGGGCAAAGTTCATACCCTACAGCCCTTCCCCCGGGAACTGTGGGGAATTAAGTCGTCCTCAAAGACATTATTAAATATTCAAATATTTAAATATTAAATATTTCGGAAATACTTATTAAATATTTCGACTATACTGAAAAAATGGCTATATCAAAATTTTGATCCGGTCGCTTTGGGAAAAAATGAGCGTGGGAGGGGGCCTACTTGCCCTCTAATATTTTGGTCACTTAAAAAGGGAATTAAAACTTTTAATCTCTGTCTTAATGAGCCCTCTTTTGAAACTCTAGGAAAACTAGGTCGATACGATCACCCCTGGGGGGAAAAATAAATAAACAAATAAACACGCATTTCACATTTGTGCAGATAGGAGCTCGAAACCTCTACAGTACGGTTCTCTGATGCGCTAAATCTGATGTTGTGATTTTCATTAAGGATCTATGACTTTTAGGGAGTGTTTCCCTTTTTTTTTGAATATAAGGCAAATTTTCTCAGGCTCTTGACTTTTGATGGGTAGGACTAAACTTTGTGAAACTTATATATTTAAAATCAGCATAAAAATTTGATTCTTTTGATGTATCTATTGGTATCAAAATTCCGTTTTTTAGAGTTTCGGTTACTATTGAGCTGAGTCGCTCCTTACTTGTAGTTCGTTAACACGAACTGTTTAATGAATGTGAATGTTGCTGTGAATTCTAAGAAATTTGATAGAAAGTGGATGCTTTAGTTGCTGGATTTAAATTCATTCCGATTCAGCAGTTGATTATTCACTGATCAGCCTAATTTTTACTGATATGAGTTACCTCGAGCTTTAATTTCCGTTTTGATGCAAGTTTGTTGACACACATATGTTTCGCCTTAAAATTTTTGTTAAGCACTCTTAAGTCCTCTTTCAGCATTCTGTAGAGTGGGTTTCATTAAACTATTATTAATATATGCCTAAGGTGTTTTTTTCATTATCGTCCCTTCCAAGGAAAATCTTGGCTATTTGGATACCAGCCAAGTGACATATTGAATAAGCCCATCATAATATAAATGTAGTACTTCATTTTTCTTATTACTGTAAAATCGGGCACAATACTCGAGTAAGAGCTTGGGCGCCTTCCCTCCAAGGATTCAACAAATACAAAGCATGTGTTTGATTCGGGATAATGGGAGAGGGGGCCCTTTTCTACTGCAGGTAAGAAGACGGGGTCCTCTGTAGTCTTGATAAAAAAAGCTTTGAGGAATTTGTAATCTCTCGACCGTACCCCACCTCCACCATATATGTTTAAGTATGCTCTTGGAGTTTTAATACATTTTTCATTTTAAAATGTCATTCTTTGTTTATTAAAGAAAATTAATCATATTAATATAGATTGTCAAGTCCATTAATATTCAACAAATTTTTCTGTTTACAATTTTCATCATTGTATACGGCCAGTGTATACGGCCTGAAAAATGGCTTTAAATACAGTCATTCATTCATTCATTCATTATAGATCTTCCTTACCTCTCTGTATCTTGGATGGGAAATAGCATAGACAAGAGGATTGTAAGCACATGACGTCTTCGCAAGCATAGAAGGTAAACTTGTCACAAGTGGTGTTACGACTTCAGGGTCTGCAAAAAGTCCTAAGTTGGTAATGACTGCAAAAGGAGTCCATGCGAGAACCCAAAGTGAGACCGTCGTCACTGATACCTATAAATAAGATTGGATTTAGATAAATTTTAGGAGGCTAAGTACAGATTTTTCATCTTTAGAAGGGAAGTGAGGGAGGGGGATTCTACTTTGATATATGAAATACACGTATTTTCATAGTTCTAGACTTATTCTAAGCATGTTTTATGACAGTTTTTTGGTAAAGAAAAACACAACATTCTAGCAAATAGAAATTAAAAAAAACTTATAGCTTAAATATAATTTTCTCTCTTTACTTTATGGATCAGGTAACAAAGCGTATAATGCTTTATATGCTTTCATTATATTAACACATTTTTGTTGAGAAAAATGTTCACTCAACCAAGAAAGAATTTTCAAATAGCAATTCAATACCCCCTTTTTTCAAATACTGTGGAAATTTTTGATTGTAAAAGCACGGTTTTGAGAAAAAATTTACCTTTGCCAGGTAATTTTGGTTTAATGCTGAAGTTTTTTTCAGACAAAGCCAACATTTTTTTCAGAAAGAAACACTAGCCTAAATTAATTCATAAGAGATTGATAGCAAGATCAAAGCGTTTTTGGGGGATATTTCGAGCTCAGGCCCGAGAAGGCCACACGTAAAATCGTCTAAACAAAAGTCAGAACAACACGAAAGGCCGGTAAGTGAGGTATTTCATCAAAAAACTTTAGTACTACGACAACCCAAAACGGGTCTACTATGTTTCACTTAAATCGTTGTGCATATACCTTCGCAATCCTTATTTCTGCTGATTGCCCATCTTCTTGATTGCTTCTCAGAGATTGAACGTTCATTTTCTTTGCTTGTTCCCTCAGCTGTCTTTCATGGTGAACAACAGCTAAGACTATTTTTGAATACCAATGTATTATGAGCATTAATGGAATAAAATAAATCACAACTGTGGCACTTACAATATGGGATATATTGTTCATCGATCGGGTAATATAGTCGAAAGAACACCTACGAGTAAAAAATTAACTTTTTAATAAATGACTTTATAATAATAGGAGAAAGTGAAACAAAAAATGCAAATTTAATAGAGGTTTCCCAAACAACTTTCTACCTTTTCTGTCAAGCGTGAGTATTTGCTTTTTTTATGCTGACAAAAAAATGGTGCAGAATCTGCTTCTAAGACAAAGTCTCACCTTATTTTCCTGACTTGACTTTGACTTAGGGCTCTTGTCACGTGATGTTTTACGTAGAGCATAGCAACTATACTCCTGCTGCTGCTATGTAGAGCACATTGACAAATGTCGATCACATTGACAAACTTCAATAGGCTGTCCCTATTAATGTCCCTTCAACAGGTATAAACATACACATATCCCATTACTACAAGCAAACCCATATCCCATCATTCCAAGCACACAGTACCCCATCATTCTTACGACACTTACTGTGCTATTGCAATTTCAGGTTGATAAGAAAACTCTTTGAAATGCTTGCCAGCTGTTATTTCTCGGTGAAAAGGGACTTTGGATACAAACGACCAGGAGGAGAGTACCTATCAAGTGATCATTGATATAAAAGTTTGATGATGAGTTACTTTGTTTCACAGTTCTGCATAAAGACTTGATTAGCTTAAATTGTTTCAAGTTGGAAAAAACACTCTAGTATTTTAAAAATGAGTGGTTTTACGCTACTGCAACTTAAAAAAGTTGAGAGTAACAGTATGAATACAAGAGCTCCAAATGCAGCAGTGGAAATTGGAAAGCATTGTTGACTAGCATTTAAGTGGGATGATATATTTGTTAGATATGATATATCTTCGAGTAAATTTAAGTTGGAAGAACAATTATGTTTTGCAGTGAAAGGGAATATAATGCATATATCCAGACTACAACATGGATTGAATGCAATCATGAAGCACATTATGGACAACAGATTGACTCGCCTCATAAAAAAAGAGTGATAATGTATATTATTCTTTCATTACATTTTTGACAATAAAAAACGTTTCATAAGGATTTGTTATTTGGGTTAGAGAGTTTAATTGAATGTTTACTCCTCTTTCTAGGTTTCAATTAGGCGTTAAGAGTGTATACAAAGTAGAAATTTGCAACTTTTAATTTAGTCTATAATCGGCAATGAGAGTCTCAAGGAAAAAATGGATGGATTTGAAAGACAGAAAATCATAAGAAATCTTGTAACATTGGAAAAGTGTTTGAATCTAAATGATCAATTTCAGGTTTTAACCATGCAAAAGAAAATATTCTCTGAAAAATGCTTTTGAACCCAACCTAAAACAAGTGTCCATGACGATTTTCCAGTCTCTGTTTTCGTGAGAACAGTCGACAATCAAAAAAACTCTGCCCAAAATAGATATAATTGATTTTAACTTCTATTGATTACTCGATTCTCTACCATTCTAGAAGTAAAAAAAAAACATTCCTACTGTTGGCAAGTCAGTTTCTATTTGGTGGTTTGAGAATAAAAACAGTAAGAAAAAACGTTCTAAACATTTCCAATATGTTTATATAGATTAAGCAGCTAGACGTCAAGTGAGAACTGCATTACACTTGATGACTATAACGAAAAGACTCAATCCATATAAACTCCATAGAGGATATGCTGCATAAATTCAGGATTGTAATCCCTCTCTTGAAGAGGGTTGTAACTCTCACCCTAATAATATATTCAAAATATTTTGTAAAGAAGAATTTGGAGAACGTTTTAATTGTAAAAAGATCAAGAGAATATAGTTACTACGTCATCGTTGTGAAAAAATGGTAGTTATGGTTATAAGCCTACTGATTTTTATTTTGCCGTTACAGAAAGAAATTCCTCATATGAGAATGTCATTTGTTACATTACCTCAAATAAGCAAATATAAAGATGTGAATATTACAATATGAGACATAATAGTACCATTGACTTCACAAAGAGATATAATAAAAATGAAGTTACATTATATTACGGAAAATGTGAACCTGACTCTGCATGCCAGGATCAGCAAAAGTAGAATTCCAACGATCTGCTACCAGTAATCGTTGTTGACGAGAGGTACCTAAATACCAAATAAGAAGAAGAAATCTAAAAGATGAAGACAAAATACTTTTTTATTGTACATATATATTTTATTAATAAACAAATTTGCAATTATTGATAAAAAACATTTCTTAAGGCGCCGAAATCAATATAAAACAGGTAGGACAGGATACTTTCTAATATGAAGTCATTCAATCGTGAATTGTCTACATAAATGTTGAGAAATTCACGGTAAGCTCAGTCATAACAACCAAAAATATAGTAATGCATTTAAACTACAGCTTATGGTCGATAAATGTTGTACTCACTTCCGATTTGGAATAACTTATTTCCCATTTCTATCAAGGAATTTTATTATGTGAGGTGTATAGAATGCATATGATGCACCAAGAGGATAAAAAAAAATTTCATATTCTTTGGTGTTTGAAAACTGCATAGCCAGTGCCCATCTGCACTATTGATTGTGCAGATGTACTATAACCAATGATAATAGTAATAGTACTAAAAATATATTCAAGGAAATCCGAGGGTATGCAATAGGATTTGTATCTGGACATGTGTGAATCCAATTTAAGTACATCGATTTGTGTTCATAGTACCAAGTCTAACAGAAAACTACCATCGGGGGTAATTTCCCAATAGGTTTCAAATTGATTCAGTGAGATTATATGCTACAATCTCTGTCAATGGTTTGGCAAAGGTAAACTCTAAATGTATAGTGCCAGTTCGGATAATACCCATATCTTGAGTACTAGACAAGTCCAAAACAATAATACTGTAACTTTTCGACAATATTGTATGGGGTATACCATTTCAAAAAGTTGCTAATCTCTATCCAGGGATTGCGTTGTCAATTCTTATTGGGTCCTATATGATTTATCAGGGAAAAAATTTTTGGAGAGGAAATCCGTTTAATTCACATACAAAAGAGGGAAGTGCAGACATTTAAAATTCATGTGGAGAACTTGTTCATAATCCTATGGTACTGGCACTTTTAACGAATGCCAATACAAGTTTTGAAGGAATTTCACCATTAGTTAATGAAGATTTGGTGTTGTTACTTGAGTCAGTAGTAATATTTTGTTGATTGGTGACTGTTTCAAGAATGAGCAGTTTGATATTATTTCCAGAGAATCTTAATTTTTAATTGCCTAACCAACAAAACTCTTAACCTGTTGTTTTACATATGAAGTATTGCTGAGGTAAGATTTACATTTGCATCGGGTGTTGCATCAAATGTTTTTCTCAAGATAAAATTGGACGGAGTGAGATGTAATTATATGTCACTTTTAACATTAGGAGGCATCTATTGAGGTATATTAAACATTTCATGATCTATTTTACGACGTAAAAGATACTCCATAGTCACTGTCTAACTGAGCTCACCATCAATATCAACATTCGATTTATAATCATGGTCCATTGTCACACCACTCAATTTCTTATATGACTTTGGAATCATCAACATAAATTGTATTTAGCTTGCTTAGTTTGATAGATTGTTGCTAGTGCTCACCATTGTTCCGTTTGTGAAGACATATATTTTGTTCAAACGGATTTTGTAGTAAGCGACTGTCATAGGATAATCCATCGATAACAGTGCGACTTTTGTCAATTGTCAGACTTTTTCCCCACCATAACTTTTAAATCACTAACATTTGGATGATATATGGATGAATTAGTCTTCATTGGATTAAATTGGAAAATGTATGTTTTCGGAGAGAGATTGTTTTGGGTAGAATAGCTCATATTATCCAGGTTTTACGCTGACATATAAAAACTTTTTGCAAGAGATGAGGTGAGTCTGGGATAAGATTCCATGCGAGGTAGACTTGTCATTTCAGTCTAGAAAAGAAATCCTTTTGCGATCTAATTTTTTTTTTCTTCTATCCTGACCTGAGTAGTTTTCTGAACAGAGTAGAGACTGATTAGTAATGAGGTATTTCTTGAACATTTTAAACCTTTTCACTTTGTCGTGATTTCGGTTGATTTCAGTTCAAATGATCGCAAACTTGACCCGAGATTTTTTCCAAAAAAATTTGAAGTCTTTACCGGCCCGCCGATCGTGTAGTGTAGAGGATACAAAATCCACACCAATTGCAGCAATAAGTTTTTTTTAGCCAGGGGTAGTGCAGAACGAAACCACTTTGTGAACCAACTGCCAAGACTATTCCCCGACATTGACAAACGACCTTTGCAATAGTCCATTCCATGACTTAGTTTTCGTGGTCTGTGAATAGCAACATAGTAATCAATATCAGGAAAAACAAATGTATGTTTTCTATTAGCCATCTTGATGCTGTTGTTGAATGGGTCGAAAATGATATTTAATTACAGCCAAACCTTTTATTATTGCTAAAGGATCACCTAATTCACTTCTTAATGTTAACTGACAACGTTCCAAATACGAAGTATTTACAGGAACATGCTGAAGATGCTTTATACTATAGTGAAAAACATGTTTATGGGTCATTTTTTGTTCAAGAACACGCAGGAGGTGGACATTGCTAATGCCAGCTCTTGATGTTTCAACAATGGCCGCATAAAGAATTAGACAACTGCCCGAGGAGTAACCAAGTGAAAAAAAACAGGTCTCTGTGTTAAAGTTTGGCTCTTTCTCTTAAATCTCCTTTTTAAAACAGTGAAATTACTTTAGCGTACAAAAGAATACCTCCATAAAAAGATCCTCCGGTTTAAAACAAAAACATTTCTCAGATTATCGTTGAGATGAATCATTTCATTGTCAATGGGTGAACTAATGTAAATCTTGCCGTGTTCCATTGAATAATTAAATTGGAATCCACCATTCCTATGAGCAGAGCTTTTCTATTGATCATATGGCACAAGTCATTCCTGCTTCAGAATTCTTCGTATTTCATTGTGACATAGGGATATTCAATAGATTTAAGTGCTTCTATCCATTCATAGTCGACAAGGAGTGACCAATCGAATGATCTAACTTCTATCTCATATTTTTTATGCATATCGCATTTATTTTTGAGAATACAATCGACAAGAGCAACTTCATGCTTTTACTCATTGAATTGTATGGTGGGGGAGAATTTGTCGAAAAATAACTTACTTTATTCCAATCATTGTAGAGGTTATCAGATACATTGGAGATAGAGGTCACATAGAAATCATTGGGCACTGTGTAAGTCCTCAGCAGATATCCACGAATAAGAATCTGAATTGTATCCAAGCCAACAAACAAGCAACTGTGTCTTGCCCCTATGAGTAGGAGACTTTAATATATTTTCAATCTGACACATTCTAGTGTTTTTAACCTTTTCTAATTCCTAATCATAAAACTGTCAAGAATCTCGTCATCTTTCATGTCACGTAGACACAGCTTTATGGGTGTAGTGTTTAAGATTCTGGAGACTTCAAAAAGTTAAGTGGACCATGGGTAACATAGGTACCTTGGTACCCATGGGTACCCTATACTCTTTTCGAGGACATTAGTAGTTGAATTGATTCGAACAGTATCTGAGCTTCCATAAGGGTAAGGGTAAGGGACAAGGATCTATGAGAACGTTGATAATAAATCACCATGATTTTATCCAAATCATGAATAAAAGCAGTAGTATTTTTCAATGTACAAAATTTTGAAATTAAAAGTTGAATAGTTCTGATCAATCTTTCAGCCGATTATATCGAGTCAGCAAAAAGAAAGCAAGACAGATCAAAATAATTTCGTATAGGAATCCTGACAGACTTCCTCGGTTTGAAATTTTCTCTGGAAAGCTCACCCTGGAAAGTTTTCGCTCCACGAAAATTCTCCAAGTGAAAATCTCACCCGGCTGAAAATACCCTCCCCAAATGTCTGCATACTTCCCTATAACAAATACCATACGTAAACAATGGGTAAATTCCATAAACTACAACCGTTTCCCCAGAGGTTGTAGGGGTCACGTTATTCCCAAACGCAGAGCTATTGGACCTTTCAACTATTTTGAATAAAAAGCTTATCCCAAAATGTGTCCGGATGACTATGGGAAAACGGGGCGTGGGATGGGGAATGAATGCCGTCCAATGTTTGGATCACTTAAAAGGAAACTAGAAGTTTTAATTCGTGCTCAAGTAAGCCCTCTCTTGATATTCTAAGACCTTTTGCTCGATTTGAATATCTTTGAGAAAACTTGGAAACAATAACAAGTAAGCATGCATCCGTGATCTCTCTTCCAATAAAAGAAACACAAAATTCCACGTTTTTGCAGACGGGGGCTAGAAACTTCTACAGTAGAGTTTTTGAATATGCTACATCTGATGGCGTGATTCTCATTAACAACATAGAACTTCTTTGCGCACGAGACCTCTCTTTTTAGGCTAAAGTTTACTCAAATTGTTTCAAAACGACTACTAAAACAAAAAGGCAAGTGAGTTGGAATAGAACCACTTTTTACAGCATTAAAATGCTTTTGTTTAAAGAGCAAGAGACAGAAGATCGGGAAAATTATGACAAAAGCAATATTATGAGACAATGACAATTTGTCTCCCTTCTCTAGATTTTGAAGAATGTATATGACAACCCGAATTGCTAAAAGCTACATATTTGTATGCATTGCTAGATAACTTACAACGAGTGTTCATCATCCTTTATAATTTCTTTGATTAAAAGTGAATAGTTTAGATTAAAAATCAACATACGAAATACCTTGTGATAGCGCAGTGGATGAGGTCATGGCTCCTGATGAAGGGCTTAAGGTTCAATCCCGCCTGTCGCAAGGAAGGTTGCATCTTCGTTATTTTATTCAATTTTTTTCTTATGTTTGAATCAATTTTTTATATCGTTTCCATCTGACTTGAGACAATTTTTATTCTGTGAATAAATAAAACACATGTTTTTGTCTTCTAACTTTTTAATTTGTTAATTTATTTTCTTCACATTTGGCCAAGGAAATAAGACGCAAATTGGCCCCAAAGACATAAAAACTTTGTTTCACAAAGACAGTAAGACATATTTTCAAATACCGAGATTGGCGTTTATTATTTATCTGTTTTAAAAGGAATATGGTTGTGTACTTTTTTAACTTTTAATAAATTTCTTCAGTTTCTATTTTGTTTTACTTTACCCAAAAGAGGAAATGGTATGTTATTTACTATCTTTAAGTTTTATATTTTGTCATAGAGGGAGATGATAAATAAAATTTATTCTTTATTGTGAAAAAATAGGAAAATTCAGATGAAATTGACAGCTGTCCGTTAGATAAAAAGTGTTCTTGTTACACAAAGGCGAATCTAGAGCAAAATCTTAGGGGAGAGGTTCTAAAAAGGGTGCCAACAACTGACCAACTTGAAAAGTACCGTTAAAAATAATGAACAAAAAAGAGAAAAGTACACAAATGAGGGCGCCAGAAGCTTTTGGGGCCACAGTCTCTACTTTCCAATGGATCTGCCCCTGTTGGTATAATCCTTCAAGCTGGGATTTGTTTCTTTTCTAAAGAATACCTAGTTACTGATGTGTTTTTTCCTCGCTGCTTAATATAAAGAAATTCAATTAAAATAATCTAAGGCACAAACACCATTTGAAACTTACAACTGACAAAACACAGAAATTGCTGCAAATATGGACGTAGGGTAAGTTTTCCCAAAGCCTTCTAAGAACCAGAAGCTCATTTGAACTTTACTGAAAACAAATTGATTTCTAAACTTTTTTCTTTTATAATATTAATGCATCATAAATAGATAAGACTTCCAGGAATTGATATTATTACATGTTAAATAATCGGTCAATTTTCATTAATAATTTTGAAATAAGCTTGGTTAACTGTGTTCCTTATATTACTATTTTTTGTGTGTGTTTAGATAAACAAATACAACAGGGTTTGACATGCTTATCGTTTTTAATAGCTTATCTGCGTAATTTGATAATTTCTGAAATATTCAAATTACGCAGTTGCATAATTATTATGTTATTCTTTAATTTTAAATCACATTTTGTTTGCGATTCAATATAATTTTGTTTTTTCTTGTTCCATGCCATTTTCTTTAGCCATTCAGGATCATCTGGCATCCTGTGTATTTTTGCACCTGTTAGTTCCTCCATCCTCTTCATCCTTCACAGACTTATACACGTTAAATTATCGAGTTTTCTTTTGCTTTATCTTCTAACCACAGACCTCTTTATGCAGCATTTTTGTTTGCTAATCAATGTTATTTTTGTGGTTACTTTTCCATGCTTTTTTTGCTGTTTGGAGTCATTTGTCATCTTTTATAATTTTGCGTGCGTCATCGATATTAAAAATAATTACCAATTTTCATCCCTATCTGAACACCCAATTGTCGGGGTCTTACTAAAACTCAAGACAAACAGAAATTATTTTCTAAATGAAGGGAGCCCTTCCTCGGCCGTTGCTTTATCCAGCAAAGTTGATTTTTCGTCATGATTCTTTAAGAAAGACTGTTAGAACAAAGGGGTCATTGAGTTTGAATGAGAAGTATTTCTATAAATCTTTCAAACTTCACTGTGTTGTGGCAAAAAATTGAGTGTGGCAACACATAACGCAGTTTCCCCTCAATTAAGACTTTTAGGTTCACTTAATAAACTATTGAGGAGTATCTACACTCTACCCCCGATCCTTCAGAGCAGAGACACATTTGGAAAAAGTTCAAAATCCCCCCAAAAGTATAAAATATATGGGAAATATACCAAATTATGCGGGGCATCTCCAGATTTTGGAGAAACACACAGAGTGAATGTACTTCGTTTTATGTGTGCCTGTTTTTATAGTTTTTAAATGATCTAGGCGTCAACAAGTACTTTTCGCTAACGAAAAACAATATCTAAAAAAAAATTATGAATTGACTTTAATGTTTATCTTCAGCATTCTGTTAAAAAAAATTTATTCAATTATGCGAGGGTTTTGCTTATCCTATTAAACCTATAAGAATAAATTAAAAAAAAAAGTTCTTTGAACTGAAAGTAAGGAGTGACATTAAAACTTAAAACGAACAGAAAGTACTTCGTATATGAAACGGGCTGCTCCCTCTTCGATGCCCCGCTCTTTACGGTAAAGTTTTTTTTATATTTTTAAAGAGCAGAATTGTGAGAAAGAGTCAAACTTTAGTGTTTAGACCGAGGCGTTGAAGAGGGAGAAGCCCCTTTCGAAGTAATCTCTGTTCATCTTAAGTTTTAATGTCGCTCCTTACTTTCAGTTTAAAAAAAAAATTCTGAATGTTTTTTAGTGAATCCATGTTTAAATTTTAGCTCTCCTCAGATGAATAATTAAAGTGAAATTTGCATATTTATTTATTTGGCTAAATGGCTTTCCCATAGTTTTGATGGAACGATTTTGAAAAAAAAGGAGGGGAAGGAGACCCATTTACTCTCCAATTTTTCGGATACTTTAAAAGGGAACTAAAACTTTTAGTTTTTTACGAACTTTTTCATTAGTAAAAGATATACGTAACTTACGAATTAGCTTACGTAACAAACTTGTATATTCATATGTTTTTATTACGTATATGAGAGGGTTAGCCCACTCGTTAATACCTTGCGCTTTTGTCCTAATTCCTTAAGAATGACCCCTGAATCACAAAGGCCGTAGAATAAATAGTTGAAATTACTAAAAACACTTAAGCGTAAAGAATGAGGTATTAAGAAGAGGTGAACCACTTTATATGCGTAATATTTTCTGTTCGGTTTAAGTTTTAATCCTGCTCCTTACTTTCAGTTGAAAAAAAAATCATATTTATTTTTTCGTTGTTTTTTTAAATAATGCTAGAAAATGCTGCGCCCCCTTCATGGAAATTTTCTTCCCCAATGACAAATTCCTCTTTGGAAAGTTTCCCCCACATAACCCCCTCTTCTTAACCTCTCTCCCCAACCAAAAATCCCCCTGAAAACGTCTGTACACTTTCCAATAACCATTACTATATGCAAACACTGGTCAAAGTTTGTAACTTACAGCCCCTCCCGCGGGGACTGTGGGGGAGTAAGTCGTCCCCAAAGACATAGTTATAAGGTTTTTCTACTATTTTGAATAGAATGGCTATCTCGGAATTTTGATCCAACGACTTTAGGGAAAAATGAGCGTGGGAGGGGGCCTAAGTGTCCTCCAATTTTTGTCGTCACTTAAAAAGGGTACTAGAACTTTTCATTTTCGTTCGAATGAGCCCTCATGTAAAATTCTAGGACCACTGGATCGATACGATCACCCCTAGGGAAAAAAAACAAAAAACAAATAAGGGTTTTCTGTTACGCTGAATCTGACTGTTTGATTTTTGTTAAGATTCTATGACTTATGAGGGATGTTTCCCCCTATTTTCGAAAATAGTGCAAATTTTCTCAGGCTCTTAACTTTGGATCAGTAAGACTAAACTTAATGAAACTTATATATTTAAAATCAGCATTAAAACACGAACAGTTCGTTACCACGAACTGTTTGATTTGAAAAAAAAAATGTCTTTTAAATTTAATTTCCTACTGTTTTTGCCAATAAGGTCTCAACCCCCCCCCCTCTCCCCGTAAGATCCGTCCTACCAATAAAAAAAAGTTTTCCCTCGTGAAGAGAAAATCCCTCGTGAAGAGTCAAACCTTAATCGTCAAATATCACGAAATAGAGTTTTTAGGCCAACCTTTGGAACATGATTGGTGAAACGAACGTTAAGATTTTTTTATAGCATTAGAAAACTCTAGTGTAACAACTGGCAGCTAGATGATTGGCCATCCCCTCCCATATATCGAGCAATTTCTGTTTGTTTTAAGTTTTAGTGTCGCTCCTTACTTTCAGTCGGAAAAAATTTGCTAAATAGCAAATTTAACAGCAATTTGAACAGCAAATAGCAAATAGAAAAATGATTAATTTCTGAATGTTTTTCACAGGAAGGTTTAGACCGGGACACAGGGAATATAAATGACGACCGGGAACCTCAAAGAGAGAATACAGACTGGGACACCCGGCCACAAATCACGGCCAGGACACAGGGAATATAAATGACGACCGGGACACAGGGACACAACTACAACGGTTAGGCCGGGGGCACAGGCGGGATATATAAATGACAACCAGGACACAGGGATTGTTCGAATAGAAATTACAGACAGGGACACCGGGACACAAATGACGACCGGGACACAGGGAATATAAATGACGACCGGGACACTAAAAGAGAAATTACAAACTGGGACACCAGGACACAAATGACAACCGGGACACAGGGAATATAAATGACGACCGGGACACAGGGACACATCATTAGAATAATGAGGTATAGATCTGAATACGGATTGTTTTTCCAATGGACAATTATGTGTTGCATGTTCAAGAGTCAGTAAACCTGACAATCTATTTATATGCACAGACAATGGGACAGCGAAGAATGTTGTATATTCGGAAATTTTACGTAGTTAATTTACAGTGTATATGTATATCTATCTATCTATCTATCTATATAAATATAAGTTGTATGTATGCATTTTTGTCTGTTTTTAAAAAGAGGGTTTGCATATGACGTCATTATAAGTATATAAGGCTTTGTATATGCACAGACAATGAGACAGCGAAGAATGTTGTATATTCGCAAGTTTTATGTTGTTCAAAACATATATATATATATACGGATCTATATTCACAGGTGGAACACAGGGACACAACTACAATGGTGCGTAACTAATATGGCACGTAACGACTTACGCGCGTGGGGGGCTTGGGGGGTTTACCCGAAGCGCCCGAAAAATGCACAAAAAAAATTAATTAAGGCACTGTACCTATTCAGTTTGGTTCTGGGTGTTTAGACAACCCATAGAAGCATGACAAATTAATCCTGCCAGTCAAAAAAATTGTCGCAAACATAATTTGTGGTTACTTTGATTGCATGCCGCGCATACCGTAATTAGTCTTGCCCTGTTTGTTGTTTTGCATAGTATATTATTTATGCCTATATTTCTTCCATCCATTATCGGTTTTCTCCACTTATCACAGCTATTTCAATTTTTATCTTTTCGGCTTTTTAAGGAAATTTTTAATCTGGGTGACAGCTAAGACCTGGTTTGTTTTTGCTCCATCGCAGGTCACGAAAATAATGTAAAATACAGAACTTGGCGCTTTAATAATCCTTTTTACCCTGGAACCGGACTTAGCTCTTATTTGTGTTTCGTTACTCTTAATCTATGTTGCAAAATCCTAGAACTTGGACTTTGCTTGCTTTGAAACAGAGTCAAAACTTAACTCTTTGTTTCACCAAGTCCAAACTTTGCTAAATTTAACCTTGATTAGAGACACAACTTGGTGTTGGACCAAGTCAGTCCATAGTAACTGTACAAAACTACCTTAGCTGGGTTTGGTCTTTTTTCGCACTCAGTAGGCTGGTTTTTGCACTAAGACGGTGCAAAATCCGTTATTCTGATGCGTAAGACCCTTCTTCGACATTTACACAAAAGGTCTTTGATAAACTTGAATCTCATTGGTCATTTAAATGAGGCCATGGCGACAGAGGGGACAGGTTTCCACAGGCGAAATTTGTTTATTTGGCAGTAAATTTGTTGGAGATGATACTGGTTGACTTTATGTCTCTGACCATACAGCCTAAGAATAATTGATTAACTCTAGTCGACCCCAGATCAAAGAGGTTGTAACGTGCCTACCTTTCCGATAAAACGTTGACATGGAAAGGGGGAAGGGACTTAAGAGAGTAGTTAAGGATTTCGTCGGTTCTCCATCAACTCGATACACATCAGGGATCAAGCTGGTTTCAGCACCAAGTTACGACTTATCTGGTTACGGGCCAGCTTTTCCCCCTCTAGTCATACGGACTGGAATTCCGGGTAAAATTGAGGTTTAAACAACGTATAACATGCCAAATATTCTGTTAAAGTTGGCGGTGGAGAGAGAGGGCGATGGATGGAGGATTCACAGGACCAATCACTTCATTGAACCATATAGATTTAAATTCTCTGTATAATCCCAGCTTTAATAATGTGCAACATGCCCATTTTATCCATTAAGATATATCAGTGAGTAATGGGCTATTGGTAAAAGCCCTGCCCCTGGGCGGTGTTGTTTCAGTCCTCACGGAGGAACTTTTTGGGGATTTTTTTTATGTTTCTGAGGAAAATGGCAGGCTTGAAATTTTAAACCAATGCCAGGAGGAGGGGGGCTACAGAGTTGCCCTAATACAAAAAAAAAACATGGGACACAGGCTGCTTGTTGATCGGTCGATTGCCCACCCTAAAAAAAGGGTGCCGGCTCTTTCAATCTCATTTTGAAAGAGCCCCAAGTTTCTAAAATTAATTGCTCTATTCGAAGTGACCAGGGTGCACAAGAAAAAGTATATCAGAGACGCATCGGTTTTAGCGCTGAGTCTGATGTTACATGTTAAAATCTTTGCATCTAAGAAATTTCTTTGCGTATACCTTTGCATAGAGCAGAATTGATAAACATGCCTGAAAATAGTGAGGAATTATTGAACTAAACATACTTTGGAATGCCACGCTGTTTGGTTACTAGCTATTTCTTTTTATAAACCGATTTCAGCAAATTCAAAAATCTGGGAGGGCTATTCTTACTGATAATTTGACTTGCTGTACATAAAACAAAATATGGAAGTAAAATCAGGGCCTATAGGCCTACGTACGGTTAGATGCAAGTCGAATCTTGGCCCAACACTCTATGGGATAGCCCTGTGGTTCTAACTTAAACATTCCTGGATCAGAACATGAAAATAATACACTATCTATTAGAATAAATTTTATTGAATATTTTTTCCTGGCTGATTTCAGGCATTCCAATTGAAGGCATTAGCGCTTAAAAGCTGACGAATCTTGAATCAAATTAGATCTACGTTGTTTAGGCAGCGTGAGGTGTTGCAGCAACCCTTATTCGGCTTCGCCGAGTAATGAGTTGCGAGAGCAATACTTTGGTAAACGCTGAAGTTTTTAATCTATAAGGATCTTAAATTAATACTAGGTACACCAACTCACAAAAATTGCAAACCCCTAATTACAAATAGCGAAAGTTGCAAACCCCTCATCGCTGAAGATAATTTTAGCCTAACAGCCAATTATTACTTACAAGTTCCCTACATGTCTTACCACTGGAACCAAATAGATCTTACCATCAAATACACCGGAAACAAATACCAAGTACACCAATTAGCACAAGTTTTGGACCCCTCATTGCCAATGATAATTATGAGCTAATAGCCGAAAGTTCCTTAGAACTCCCCTATTTGTAACACTATTGGTATCGGCCTATTTTTGGTTTCAGTGTGCACCTTACTACTGAAGTTGTCAACCCCTTTAAACTCACAAACTGGTATATCTCATGACGAAATTATTCTACCAAAAAATGAATGATATACACTTTGATCAGCTCATCAAGAGCCGTCGGCTGCTGTCGGGAAAAAATATAGCTGTCTTAGTTTAAAAGTTGACTTTTTGCCGTAGGCCGAGTTTCTCACGCTATCACTTCGAAAGGAGCAAAGGATAACCTCTAATTTCCTTAAGAATGAGAAAACTTCTAAAGTTTAATAGACACATCTGATATTATTTCTGTATTGGCCTATTTTCGGTTTCAGAGTGTACCTTACTACTGAAGTTGTCAACCCCTTTAAACTCTCAAACTAGTATATCTCATGAGGGAATTTTTTTACCAAAAAGTGGATGACATCATCATTGATCAGCTCATCAAGAGCTATCGACTGCCGTCGAAAAAAAATGTCCTAGTTCAAAAGGTGACTTTGCCGTAGGCCAAGTTTCTAGCGTCATCACTTAGAAAGAAGCAAAGGATGAACTCTAATTTCTTTAGTAATGAGAGAACTTTCAAAATTTAAGAGGCATATCTGACACCATTTCTCTACCGCAATCCCAAGTGCAAAAAACCGAATGATAACTCAGCTGAAACTACAAACATAAAATGGGTAGAAACAATAGATTTTGGCCCCAGGCAAGAGTTCTACGAAGGTTTCCAAAATGCAAAATCATATTCATCAATCCGACGTAAGGTCCACACTGTCTGTAAAAACTACAGAGGTTAGACCCTTACCGCTTTTTAGGAATAAGCTGAAAACGGGGTGCTAGGAAAAAAGAAAAGAAAAAAACACAACAAAACCAAAGTGCTGCTCTCGCAATACAATTACCCAAAAGCATTATCTTGGCTAATAAACAGTGACAATACTAACGTGGCCAGAATCCCGTCAACTGCATACCCACCCCATCCAACAAATGGGCAAACTGCCCAAGCAGTCGAATATATCCAGCCGAATAGAATAAGGGAGATTGCCTTTTGGTAAGTAAGAGGATTGCCAGACACACCATTTACTATCACATTGTATCTGTCCCAAGATATAACAGTTAGCGTAAACATTTGCAGGTAACCAAATAAAGCACCTGGAAAGAAATAAAAATTATTAATTGTCAACTTCATTCTTCATTATTAATAAAAGAAAAACTATTTGTTATCCGCAAAGATCAAAGCCCTCCATAAACTGCATGATAAGGGAGTGGAAAGCCTACAGACGAGCCTGAAAGAGTGTTATAAAACTTGGCAAATATTTAGTTTTATCATATATATTATAAGGACTTGCAATGAACTTAAAACTTCTTAAAATAAAGAAGTTCTAAATTCATAATGATTACCCCGTGCAACTTTCAAACTAGCTCTCAAATTTCAACATTTTCGCAGTTTTTCAATAATTTCTTTTCTGTTCATATAGTAGTTTACCCTTTTTGTGCTTTTTAAATATAATACCTCTCCCCCCCCCCAAATCAACAAACCAAAGGGCCCTCAAAGTAAACTAATACCTGGTGCTTTGTAACACATGTGAGAATCAACCTTCTCTCGAGAAATGAGGTTTCACCCTCCATGACCAAGGGTCTTGGTATTTCAACTAATTTCCCAACCAAAGTTCAAGAAATACTTTAGTCTTTGTATTTTTCTTTTTAATTCCTCTTCTACCGAATTTAACGAGATGAAAAGGGTCAAATAAAGGCATATATTTTCTTTTACACGGCAAGTTTTTTATCCATCAACTTTTTCCTATCACTGTTTGTGACTTGTTTAGTCAATAGTTCATAAACAAAAATTACAGAACACTACTATTCCTTTGCAAGAGTTTTTCCACTTCAAGGGAGGTTTCTTTCTCTTTACTTGAGCTGTAGCTAGAACTTACAGGCCAAATAAATGTCATGTTGCTTTACAGGTCGTGGTTCTAGACCAAAGTTCCTTAACACGGAGGTCACGGTTATATAGAAAATCCCCGTGCAAATGTCAGAGAGGGGGAGGACGTCCTTATAAATCTTAATTTCCATGTCTGTCGGCTCATTTTATTTGTCCCTTGTGTTTCAAGCGTGTTCACTTTGAACGGGGAAGATGCAACAACTGTGTTGAGTTATTGTTATATTTTTCTTTTATCGACAAAAAACAAAGAAAACTTTACCTTCTATATTATTTTTTTTTAAGTTAAACGTTTTTCCAAATCAAAGGGTTGTTTTTGATTTCTAACAAATCACACTTCATACAACCCATGTCAGTTGAATACCCGTGCTGCAATCTAAATTATTTTAGTTTAACAAATTATTACCTAAATCTTTAATCGTTGCTCATTATAAATGACCCAAGCTGAATAGTCTATGAGTTGCTTCGTAATGCAATTGATAACAGTCTGGATTCAAATTTGTGATGTTCAAACGATTGCTGGATACTCTACTATCTTGAGATTAAATGTCTAAGGAATCGAAAGGAGGGACCAAACACAGTATTTTGGAAACTCATTTTTCCCAAAAACTTAATTTAGTAACTAATTTAGAAGAATGATTGGTTAATAATAGTCTTACAAGAAACAATCACAGGAAAATATGGAAGAAACACCTTGACATCCATGATAGAAAACAAGAAAACTGACCTGAAAAACCATGAATTTCACATGCTAGTTTTCCAAAGATCCAAGGCCCACCTAAGAAAAAGTTAATAATGCATTCGGGCATCATAGAGAGCATCAAACACAGGTCAGCAATAGCAAGGTTCATAATCAAACAATTAGCTGGGGATCGAAGAGATTTGAACTTAGAAAAAATCCGCAGGACTGTTATATTTCCAAAAATGGCAATAATTCCTGAAATGAAGCATATGTTAGGTTTTAAACATTCATGAATGAAAGAACTAACTTAAATAAAATACACTACGCATAGAATGTCTCATTTTGTTAAGTTAACAGAGTAAGTAAAAGGTAGAGATTACTGCATTGGACTTTATAGACCTTACTGACAGTGCTGATTTTTGTTTCATGGTCCTTCAGCCAGGAAGAGCAATGGGAGGCTGGGGCCAGCCATCCTCTGTTCTTACGCACCGTTCCTGTTTGCCTTCCACAGATTTCTCCAGGTACCCATTTAGAGCTGAGTTGACTCTGGTTGAGTTTTCAGAGTTACACCACAGACCCCAGGTCCAAACCAAACAAACAGCGACATTAGGACTTGAACCCCTGTCCTGGTGGATAAAGGATCCCAAGCGTAACGTGCCAACCACTCTAACCCTCAGAAAAGATCCCCTTAGAAACTTTTCAAGGAGCAATCTTTGATTGTTTTCACGCTCAAGTTGAGCCTCAAAAGGAGAAACTTGCCATGTTTCAAATTGCTATTTCATGGTATAACCAGTAGAGAGACATTCAACCAAATTATCAACCGAAGCACACTTGTACTTCTTCACATAAATTTTTGAGATATGAATTTTAAGAATGTTTTATGCTTTTGAATAAGCGGGAGCAAGGGGAGAAGCATGGACACAGAAATCCTTTTGAACCATCAAAAGTAGCGAAAGAAATTATTTGGAAAATTAATTTGTTGCTAACATTTTGACAAACAAATTAACAGTATTTTAAAACGCATTTTGTAACCAGTAAAACCCAAATAGTACTCTCACCCTTAGAGATATTGTGAAGGAGAACCCCCACTTGTACTTACGCTACCTTATGTTCATTTTAAGATTGACTTGATGATTGACATTTTTGCTTCTCTTTACTTTAGGTTTTGTTTATTCATCCATGACAGTATCTATTACTTTGAACTTAACACAATTATACATGAATATGTTTTATTACTAATTAAAAAGAACTTTCCGAGATAGACGTTTTTTAAAGAAAAGTAAAGGCCGTATCAAAATTAAGATCAGAAGAAATAGAAATCTACAATAATTCAAACTCAAAACGATCGAAAATTACCATTAAAGGATAAATGAGATCCAAAAATAAGCAATCATAGCAAAAAAAAAATCCACAACATGCACCAATATGATTGAATAAATAAATCTTAAAACGAGTACAAATTAAGCTTAAAACTAACAAAACTATTTGCTATTGAAGTATAAATGAAACCCAAAACGAACAGAAATTAAATAAACAATCATAGCAAACAAACATACAATAGGAACTAATATAAATGAATAAATAAATCTTAAAAAGAGTGAAACTTAAATTGAATATGCAGATCAAGCTTGAAACGAACGAAAATCACTATAAACAAGAGTTTGGGTTTTACTCCTTCTCTCACTGTAAAAGTCTAAGACCCACTGCGTCATTGGTGCTTTACTGAAAACTACATGTTTCTTGAACAGTCTTGTAAAATACAAAAAAAAAAATCAAATTTAGAGTCTATATATAATTATATTAATTGTTGAAAAATCATCTGCTCAAGATTGTATTTACTGTAATTCTTATTTTTAAATTCAATGCTGTAATAACAAGAGTAGATAGTATTTGTAATATAATTCGCTTTCAGTGAAGCGCCTTTTAAAATTTTACAGGTTTTAGACTTTTACAGTGAGAGAAGGTGACGAAACCCAAACTCTTGTATGTAGTGAGTTTTGTTCGGTTCAAGCTTGAATTACATACTCAATTTAAGCTTTGCTTGTTTTAAATTTATTTATTCATTTATAATTGTCCCTGTTGTATGTTTTTTTTTTGGTGTGATTATGTACTTAATCAGTACATAATCAGTTCGCATTCAGCAGTCAATGAATAAACTTGTTTGACTGCTTTTGCCCGGATACAACGGTTGCTATGCCATGTTGTAGACTTATGTGAATAATAGCGTGATAATTGCTTAAATTAATTTTTACAATATAATCTTGGATATAAAGGAGTGAGTTCTGCGTTCGAGCTAGTTCCTGAGGAACCCTGATGTGGTGTTAGCCGTGCCCTTTTAACGGTTTATGCAAATTGCACGCTGTAAACTAGCGTGGGTAAAAAATAAGTTTTTGTAAAGGCAGGTGACATATTATTTTGATTAAGTCAGGATGGGAAAGAAAGCCAGACCCAAACGCAACCGGAGAGAAGCTGAGCTATCGGATCCGGTTATGAATTCTACTAGTAATTCGGATACGAGTGTTAATGCGGACTGCCAGAAAACGAATGCAGAGAATATCATTAAAATTTTGGAAATGGTCCAATCTATAAATGTGAACATGGAAACCCAAAAACAGAGTGTACTTGAAATTCAGAACGATTTGGGTACAGTTAAAAGTCGTGTTGTGGTGCTTGAAAATAAAAGTAATGCAACGGACAATGAAATTGCAACAGTGAAATCGGAATTTCTAGCTCTGCAAAGTATTGTAGAAGCCCAGTCACAGCTGATTTAGAAATGCAATGAGGAAATGAATGTGGTTGTGTCCCAGTCTCTTGTTGATAACAATCGGGACAAGTTGCATAATTTGCTGTTTTGGGGCCTTAATGATGTACCCTTGAATGAGGCTGCATCTCGGGTTTCTGAGGTGATTGTAGCTGGTTTGTCACTCCCACCTGACAAGTTGCCACCATTCACTGTGGTTCACTCTTCCAAGAATTTTGTTAAAATTAGGGTGGACAGTGTCCAGGCACGTTTTTTGATTCTAAGTAATGCGAAAAAATTACAAGGGAAAGATTTCGGTGTTTATAAGTCTGTTTTTATTAGTGATGATGTCTCACCGCGTGTGCGGGTTTTGCGTAAGGAATTACTGGGGTTACGTAAGCGTTTGACGGATAAAGGTGTTGAATGCTGGGTACCTCCTACCCTACCACCCAGCACCTCTGTTAAAAAGGACAACCGTGTTATTAAAGGGCCTTGGTACAATGCTAAGTGTTTGTTGGATTCTTAATTTTTTTTTTTTTTTTTTTTTTTGCGGTTGTTAGAATTAGTGAGTGTTTATTTGTTATTGAAAAGATAAATTAAAAATAATAATAACAAAATTTAATAAAAAATAAAATTTGCTATTTTGTCGCAATAATTATGGGTGTGTGATTGTGATAATTAGTAGCCGTTGTATTTGGTAACTTGTACATGGATTCGTTACGGGTTAACGAAATATGGCCTGTTTCTTTTTGTGTTTGTTTTTTACTGAGATGGAAAGTGTCATTCTTTTGTTGTTTGTTATATTCTAGTTTGTTCTTGTTTAGTTCTTTTTCTTTTCTTTTTTGTTTTGTTGTGGAGATGAGGCCATATTACTTTGTTGTAAAACTGTATGAATATGGTTGATGATGATCGTGGCACCCCGGGCAACAGCCGTCTTGAAATTTTGGAAGCTTCATTTGTGGATTTTGGTAGTATGTTTACGGAGCAGCTCCACTGGAATTATGATATTGGGATTGCTGGTCAATATGTTTCTTGTAATTCAAGATACCTATTTAAGGATGGTTTGAGGTCTGGGAATAGTGGTGGTGATTCTGAAGATCTCAGAGTTTTCCATCTTAACTGCCAGGGTTTGAATTCATCTTTTAATTTTCAGGTTATTGGTCTCACAGAAACATGGCTAAATGAGCATAACTCTGCTCTCTTGGATATTCCAGGGTATACATTTTATCATAGGAATCGTCAATTTCGTCAACATGGAGGTATTGGAGCTTATATACGGAGCGATATCGAGGTTTTGGTAAGAAGTGATCTAGTGCTGTTTCACGAGATGTTATTTGAGCCACTTATCCTTCAGCTCAGGCTTAAGCCAAAAGATGTTTATGTTGTTGCACTATATAGACCACCATATGGGTCTATACTGGCCTTTTTGGATATTTTGGAGGAACATTTGGATAAACTACCTACTGGTTCGCACCCATTCTTCATGCTTGGGGACTTTAATATTGACCTTAACAATATGAATTCGAATACTCCTATAGATTTCCTACAGCTTTGCATGTCATATAGTTTATTTCCCACTAATAATATGTGTACGCGTGTTACCACTTCAACGGCAAAGCTACTTGATAATATTCTTTCTAATTCTAAATTTTCAGATCCAGGGGTTATTGTTACTGATGTTTCTGACCATTTTGGGATTTCGGTAAGTTTTAAAGTTTTTTTCCCGAGGCAGCAAGGTCCTAGACTGAAAATGAGTATGTTACCTGTGCTCAACCAGGGTAACTTAGAAAAGTTTAAACAGGAGATTTCTAATGTTGATTGGAATAATAAAGTTGAAAATCTAGATGATATAGATATTAGTTTTCAAAGATTTTATGATACATTGATCTCTATTTTGAGTAAAACTTGTGTAGTGAATCGGACAAGGTCAAGGAAAAAGATGCCCAAAAAGCCGTGGGTGTCACCTAGTCTTCTGCGGTGCATAAATAAGAAAGACCAGTTATATAGGGATTCAATAAGGAATGTAAACGATCCAGTTTGCGCAAGAGTTTATAAAAATTATAGAAATGCTCTTAATAAACTTTTGAGAAACGCGAAGAAAAAATATTTTGAGTGTAAATTTAAAGATCCTTGTGATAACCCAGCTAAAACTTGGAAAATTATTAAAAGTGTTATATCTTCAACAGATCCGGTTCTGCATGATGAAGTTACTACAAGTGATGGGTTAAAATCGAATGAGCCTGCTGTAATTTGTAATGCCCTTTCGGAACATTTTGCAACTGTTGGGGCTCGATTTTCTCGTACTACAGTAGCTTCTGATAATGATCCTCCACTTGAGACTTTTATGGGTACTTCTGTTGATGTATCAATGTATCTTAGACCTGTCACTCATGATGAAGTTTGTAAGATTATATTTGAGATGAAAAGTTCTTCGGCTGGGAGTGATTCCATTAACCTTCTTGTTTTAAAAGCCGTGTTTCCAAGCACTTCACATATATTAACGTCGTCCCTTATTAATGCTTGCTTTAAGCAAGGGAAGTTCCCCAATTGTCTTAAAATTGCAAGAATAACTCCTGTGTTTAAGGGTGGTAATAAGAATGATCTGGGGAATTATAGACCAATTTCATTATTACCTGTTGTTTCACGAGTCTTAGAAAAATGTATTAATATTAGAATTTATGAGCATTTGGAGCGTCATAAACTTCTGCATACACATCAGTTTGGTTTCAGGAAGGGTAGAACAACAGAAATGGCGATTTCCTATAATTAATGATGCTCTTGATAAAAAGTTTAGGGTAGCTGGTGTTTTTTTGGACTTAATTAAGACGTTTGACACTGTTGACCATCGAATATTACTAAAAAAATGTGAATTTTATGGATTAAGGGGTGCTACATTGGGTTTGCCTTGCAGTTATCTTCAAAATAGACAGCAGTATGTCAATTTACAAGGATTTTTGTCTAGTAAAAATGTTGTTAATTGGGGGGTTCTCCAAGGATCCGTACTGGGTCCGACTCTGTTTTTAATTTTTATTGATGATCTACCGCATGTTGTGAAAGCTATGCCCGGAATTGACGACTTTGTTGACAATGGTCCGAGTAAGACTCAGCTTACTATGCCCTTATTCACTGATGATACAACCTTGGTGTGTGTTGCCCCTGCAGAAGAACTGCTCATGTCAACGATAAATGCAGCAACGAGCAGGATATGTACATGGCTTCAAATAAACCTCCTTGACCTGAATATAGATAAGTCAAATTTTGTTATTTTCTCTCGATCTCCGAATTTTTACCCTTGGCTTACGGAAATAATTTCGGAGCGGGGAATTATTAAACGAACCAGATTCACCAAATACCTCGGAATCAATGTTGATGAAACCCTATCATTTAAAGATCATGTGAAGTCAGTTTCGAAAATATTGTCACGTAACTTAGGTATCAAGCGCAAATTAAAACATATTTTCCCCCCAAATGTTCTACGATTGTTATATTTTTCCCTGATTCACCCTTAAATTTCGTATTGCTCGTCGATTTGGCTTGGTACTTTCCCTTCGACAGTTCGTCCAATCCGTGTGATCCAGAATAATGCTGTCCGAGTTTTTTGTGGTGTTGGGAATCAGGAGTCTTTGAGGTCTATGTATAGAGATTTAAATATAATGCCTGCAGCTGGATTACGTGATTTTTATACGTTGATTTTTATATATAGGTATTACAGAGGTAGCCTTCCTGATTGTTTTACAGGAATATTTTGTGAGAGGTCTGATGTTCACCACCACATTACTCGGATACGAGGTAATACTGAGGCTCCTCGATTAGTTTCAAGTAGGTCTTCTTTTTCACTTATTTACAGAGCTTCAAAAAATTTGGAATAAACTGAGTATAGATATCAAGGAAATAGGTAGCCTTGACCAGTTTAAGTTTGATTTACGTGTGGAGTTGCTCGGTAGGTATGCTTTTGAAACAGATTAAATAAAATAAATTTTACATAGCTTATTCGTTTGTAATATTTATGTATTTTTTTTTTGTTTTTTGTTTTTTTGTTGTCTTGGGGTCACGCAAGGGAGTGTATTGTTTATGTTTTTTTTTTTTTTTATTTCGGTATATGGTCTCATTCTCCATATTTTCTTATTCTCCATATTGTCTCTTTATTTTCTTTGAATTTAGCAAGGCCTCGCAAGCTTCGCTTATGTTGTGCTATTGATTAAGAAATGTTTATTTCTAATAAAATTGTTCTACTACTACTACTACAACTACTAATTTCTGCTCGTTTTGGGGTTTTATTTATTCTTTAATATCCGATCGTTTTGAGTTTCAGCTATTGTAAGTTTTTATTTCTTCTGATCTTAATTTTTAATGCGGCCTTTAAATCTTGAAAAAAACTTCTTTTTAGAATTTTTTTTTAATTAATTACTGTTCGTTTATGATTGCCAAAGTTTCAAGTTTTTCAAAATTACTTATTTCAAAATATTTTTTTTATTCCGAAATCAATTAACAGTCTTGGCAAGAACTAATAAAACTAAACCAAATATTTAACATATAATGATATTAATTGCTGAAAACTTATCGGCACAAGATTTTGTTCCACCCAGAACTGGATTTAAAGTTTTGACGATTGAAGGCCCAAGCATTTTTGCCGCTCCGTTTTTGCAAGATTTTCGGGGAAATCCCCGAAACTTTGGGGATAATGAAACCCACAAGGCCTAGTGGGCCTATTAGAAAATACTGGCCAGGATTCACTGCCATTTTATGTTATTTTCAATTTTGTAATAAGTACAAAAGAAAATATTTGTAATACAATTCGTTTTACTAAAGCACCAAACACATCAATTACATTTTCTATTTTCTGCTACCTTCTTCGTGTCTTCGTCCCTTCACTTATATATATATATATATATATATATATATATATATATATATATATATATATATATATATATATATATATATATATATATATATATATATATATATATATATCTTCTATATATATAAAAATAAGTTGTCTGTGTGTGGATCTGTGGATGGATCAGGTGACGTCATGTTTGTTCGCATATGACGTCTGAATTATTTCACACAAATACAGAAGAAGAAAAAAACTAAAAAAGGTAAAAACTACAAAAAAAAACTAAAAAGAAAAAAAAACTAAAAAAGCTAAAAAACTAAAAAAAACTAAAAAAAGGTAAAAATCTAATAACTAAAAAAAACTGAAAAAAATAAAAAAAGGCAAAAACTACAAAAAAATAAAAACTAATAAAAAAACTAAAAAAGCTAAAAAACTAAAAAAACTAAAAAAAACTAAAAAAAGGTAAAAAACTAAAAAAAACTAAAAACTAAAAAAGAAAAAAACTAAAAAAAAGGAAAAAACTGAAAAATAAAAGAGAAAAAGAAAACAAAAAAAATATGAATAAATATATATAAAAATAAGTTGTTTGTGGGTTATGTCTGTCTGTCTGTCTGTCGAGTGACGTCGTGTTTGTCCGCATATGATGTCTGAATTATTTCACACTAATACAAAAGAAGAAAAAAAAACTAAAAAAGGTAAAAACTACAAAAAAAACTAAAAAGAAAAAAAACTAAAAAAGCTAAAAAACTAAAAAAACTAAAAAAAGGTAAAAAAACTAAAAACTAAAAAAAACTGAAAAAACTAAAAAAGGCAAAAACTGAAAAAAAAACTAAAAACTAATAAAAAAACTAAAAAAGCTAAAAAACTAAAAAAACTAAAAAAAGGTAAAAAACAAAAAAAAACTAAAAACTAAAAAAGAAAAAACTAAAAAAAAAGGAAAAAACTGAAAAATAAGAGAAAAAGAAAACTAAAAAAATATTAATAAATATAAAAAATATAAATATAAATATAATATAAATTAGCAATCAACAAAGCACCGAGACACAAATGACGACCGGGACACAGGGAGTATAAATGACGACCAGGACATAAGTAAAAAAAAAAAACTAAAAAAACTAAAAAAATGGTAAAAACTACAAAAAAACTAAAAACTAATAAAAAAACTAAAAAATCTAAAAATCTAAATAAACTAAAAAAGAAAAAAAAGAAAAAAGGAAAAAAATAAAGGAGAAAAACAAAACTAAAAAACGAATGTATATACAGACCGGGACACCGGGATACAAATGACGACCGGGACACAGGGAATATAAATGACGACCGGGACACAGGGACACAACTACAATGGGGACGCCGGGGGGCACAGGGGGATATAAATGACGACCGGGACACAAGGAATATAAATGACGCCCGGGACACTCAAAGAGAAATCACAGACTGGAACACCGAGACTCAAATGACGACCGGGACACAGGGAATATAAATGACGACCGGGAAACAGGGACATAACTACAAAGGGGACGCCGGGGTGCACAGGGGGATATATAAATGACGATGGCGACTCAGGGAATGGTCGATTAGCACCATTCCCTATATATATATATATATATATATATATATATATATATATATATATATATATATACACATATATATATACACATATATATATATATATATATACACATATATATATATATATATATATATATATATATATATATATATATATATATATATATATATATATATATATATATATATATATATATATATATATATATATATATATATATATATATATATATATATATATATATATATTCACAGGTGGGACATAGGGACACAACTACAATGGCGCGTAACTAATATGGCGCGTAACGACTTACACGCGCGGGGGAGCTTGGGGGGCGCAAAGCGCCCCCACCAACTAGGTGTTGGGGTGGCGCGAAGCTCCACCCCAACAGCTAGTATATATATATATATATATATATATATATATATATATATATATATATATATATATATATATATATATATATATATATATATATATATATATATATATATATATATATATATATATATATATATATATATATATATATATATATATATATATATATATATATATATATATATATATATATATATATATATATATATATATATATATATATATATATATATATATATATATATATATATATATATATATATATATATATATATATATGTATATATCAGTTTGTGGTAACAAACTGTAGTAAGGAGCGATCCGGCTCAATAGTAACCGAAACTCTGAAATATGTAAATTTATAACGATAGTTACATCAAAAGAATTGCAAGTCAAAGCTGATTTTAAATATATAAGTTTCATTAAGTTTAGACTTACCCATCAAAAGTTACCATGTTTTTGGGGATGACTTACTCCCCCACAGTCCCCGTGGGAGGAGTTGCAAGTTACAAACTTTGACCAGTGTTTACACATAGTAACGGTTATTGAGAAGGGTAGAGACACTTTCAGAGAATTTTTTTGGCTGGGGGAGGGGTTAAGGGAAGGGGGTTAGGTGGAGGAGCTTTCCATTGAGGAATTTACCATGGGGGAGGAAAATTTCCATGAAAATAAGATTTTTTAGCATTTCTTAAAAGAACAATGAAAAAACAAACACAACGTAGAGACAATAGGGAAAATTTCAAGTCTTGAAATTTTCCCTATTGTCTCTACGTTGTGTTTGTTTGTTATGGAAAGGCAGTGTGGTCTTCGTCGCTATTTTTAACAATGGAAAAATAAATATGAATAAGTTTTTTCAACTGAAAGTAAGGAGCACCATTAAAACTTAAAACAAACAGAAATTATTGCGCATGTGAGGGATTCACCTCCTTCTAATACCTTGCTCTTTGCGCTAAAGTAATTTATTAATTTCAACTATTTATTCTACGGATTTGTGATTCAGGGGTCATTCTTAAGGAATTGGGACAGAATTTAAGCTTTAGTGTAAAGAGCGAGGTATTGACGAGGGGGTGAGTCCCCTCATATACATAATAAAAATAGACGAATATAGAAGTTTGTGACAAAAGTTAGTTCGCAAGTTACGTATATTTTTACGAATAAAAACGTTCGTAAAAATTAAATGTTCTAGTTGCCTTTTTAAATAATCAAAAAATCGGAGGGTAACTAGGCCTCCTCCCCCGCTCCTTTTTTCTCAAAATAGTCCGATAAAACTATGAGAAAGCCATTTAGCCATAAGAATAAATTAAATATGTAACTTCCGTTTTAATTATTCATGCGCGAAGAGCCAAAATCAAAACATGCATTTGTTCAAAAACGATCAGAAATCAAATAAAAAAAAAGTTTTTTGTAACTGAAAGAAAGGAGTGACATTAAAACTTAGAACGAACAGAAATAACTCCGTATATAAAAGGGGCTGTTCCCTCCTCAACGCCCCACTCTTTACGCTAAAGTTTGACTCTTTCTCTCAATTCTACTTTATAAAACAGTAAATGACTTTAGCGTAAAGAGCGGGGCGTTAAGGAGGGAACAGCCCCTTTCATACACAGAGTAATTTCTGTTCGTTTTAAGTTTTAATGTCGCTCCTTACTTTCAGTAAAAAAAAAACATTTTTCTTTTATCAGTGGAATCTTGTTTATTCCAGGCCGGCACAAAGTAAACAAAAAATTCGAGAGTATAAACGGTCATAGGACTTGTATAATAAAAGCCAAAACAGTTGGAAAACACCGTTTTAAAACATTAAATTTGCAGAGCTTGAGCATTTCTTTCGTCACACATTCAATAAGACCATTTAAAAATAATTATTTGGATTTCCTTATACGATTACTTTTTTACGTTTTCAACCTTTGTACCGTGTAAAAATTAAATCTTGCCAACTGTGTGAACACAGAAATGGGTGAACTTAGCAATGCTAATTAGGTCATTAAAGAAATTGATTGATGCAAAAAATTGATAAAAAAATTGAAAAATTGACCATTGACTCATTAAAAAAAAGGTAAAGGATACGGCATTAGACTTTACAGTCCGTACCAGCGGTGCTGATATCCGTTTCTTGGCCCTTCAGCCAGGAAGTGCAATGGGGGGTTGGACTCATTGGTCATCTTCGTCGGGTTTTGATGAAATCAACAAAGACAAACAACTCACCAAAGACAGTGTAGACAAGGCCAAAAGAATAGTACCACAAGGGGTGAATAGCAGGGAACTTGTACCAGTGTGGGTCTAAGAATTTTTTTAGATCATCTGTTGCCACATCGTAAATAGTAACGCCTTTGGCAATATCCCAAAAATTGTATCCACCATCAAAATAGAATTTTGCGGCAATGATCTTCTCGCTATTGTTTGCCATGGTATATGTTTAAAAAAAGGTGGGTCCTATAAAGATAATAATTTAATGCTACACTAATGAGATTTCAAATGTGAAAGGATACTTGATCTCGTTTTGTTTTGGGCTTCTTTTTTTTCACCCTTGACCCTAGAACGATCTTCAGCAATATCTGAAAGGAGACGTATCTAAATTTAAAATTTGTTCAGAATGCATCGATTTAGTGATATATGACATTGAACGAGAATACAAAGAGAGAGTGAGAGAGAGAAAGATTCTAAAGCTGGGACAGCTGCCTGTATGCCTAATCTAAACCTGAATATTTTTGTCCCCCTTCCAATTAATTCATCAATACTTTCGGCTGAATTTCGCTTTAAGCGGGATGGGGACCTCTTCAAGAAATGTCTTGTTCTTGTCGGATTCCCTTTCATCAATTCATTTTCTCAACAAGTAAATTATCAAGCTGATGATTATAACCTGAAAAATATACGCCAAAAGATTGGATGATATCTGTTCTCAATGTGATGCGGTATTTCATTCCTTTACAATCCTAGTCATAAAGAAATCAAATATAATGAAATGGCAGATAATTTGGCAAATAAGGCTGTCGAGATCCCTCCAACAAGAAATTTGAGAACACAAAAAATACAGAGATGTTGTTAGAGCTAGAACAAATATTACATACCAGCGATTTTTGTACCCTCCTTTCAAGTCCAAGGATTTTAATATGATCTACTTTAAGTTAAAAACTGGAACGATTGTACTTAACGCTGATCTTTTTAAATGGGGAATCCACCACACCCCACTATGTAGAAAATGCTGTCAGACGGTGGAAAACGCTCAACAAGTGCTTTTTGATTACATCCCAGAAGATAATGATTCCAGTAGACTGAGGAATTACTGTCATCAATTAAAGATCCCCTTAACTTTTGATGCTCTCATCAATTGATCCCTGTCACATGAATTAGAAGTTATTATTTATAGGTTGATGATATCAATCCTGAAACGACGCCATTATTACTAGCAGCACGTTGCTTGTTGTCAACAGGCAGATTTTTTTCTAGCAATGTTGCCAGAAGTTTTCAATAATCAGTGGAGTTATTCCTGTAATGTCTAAAAGGTGAATGGACATCATACTGATCCACAGACTTCATAAACATAAGAAGAAGAAGATGATATGAACCTTTACTGGTTTCAGATTCAGCAAATTAGAAGCAGTGTTTACAGAATGCACCTTTATTTTTTAAGAGCTGAACACTAAAGATGAATTCTTTCGGAACCATGTACTTTTAGAATAACGCCGTTTTGCCACTATACCCACTACATTCTAGTTATACATAAGAGGCAACGCTATACCGTTGCCTACAGTAAAGGCCATGGGGCTCCAATGTTTTTTTTGTTTTTTTTCTAGAGGCACTTCATATGGGAGGGATCGTCGTATAAACTTCGGAGGGGGCTCTTTCGATTGGAACTTGGAAGTTCCAGTGCAATTTTTGAGAGTTAAAAGTGATCAAAGGGCATCTAGCCCCTTTCCCCCATGCCCTGTTTTTCTAAATACATCAGATAAAATTTTGAGATAGCCATTTTGTTAAAAATAGTCTCAAGATGATATAACAAAACTACGAGGTCGACACAACCCCCAAGGGCCTGGAGTTAGGCGTTGTAGATTATGCCCTGGGGGAATATATGGTTCTTATAGAAAGGGTGCTCGTATAAACTTCAGAGAGGGCTCATTTGATTGGAAATTGGAAGTTCTAGTCCACTTTTTAGCGTCAAAAAAAATCAGAGGGGAACTAGCCCCCCTTTCATCGTCTTTTTTCACACAAATCCATCAAATAAAAATGTCGAGATATGCTTTTTGTTAAAAACCGCTCAAATATCAGATAATAAAACCCCAGGGTTGACACCACCCCACAGGTCTCGGGGGCAGGAGTTGTAAGCTATGCCCTGGTGCATATATGGTTTTTACAGAACGCATGATCTTATAAACTTCAGGGAGGGTTCATTTGATCGGGAATTGAAAGTTCTAGTTAACTTTTTAAGATTCAAAATAGATCGGAGGGCAACTAGCCCACCTCCCAATGCCTTTTACCCCAGGTCCATCCGATAAACTTTTTATATAGCCATTTTGTTCAAAATACACCAAAGATCATACAAAAAAAGATTCCAGGGATAGCGGAGATCACCAAAACCTTGGGGCAAATGTTATAAATTATTCCTCAGGGACATCTAAGGTTTTCATGGAAGGGATGGAAGTATAAACTTTAGAGGGGGCTTATTCAATTGTAGATCGAAATTTCTTGTGCCTTTTTTAAGAGTCAAAAGTGATTAGAGGGCAACTCACCCCCCCCTCTAAGGCCCCTTTTTCCCCAAATGTATCTGATAAAAATTTTGAGACAGCTATTTTTTCAAAATAGTTTGGAGATCAAATAAAGAAACTCAGGGGTCAGAGTCAAAAGCATCCAATGGATTTGAGATAGCCATTTTCTTGAAATAGTTCATTGATCAATTAAAAAATTTTGGGGTGAACACACCCCCTTCCCAGAGCGCTGGAGAACAAAGGGTTGTAACCTGTGTCTCAGGGATATGTAAAATTTTTAGGAAAAGTGGATCGTATGAACTTTGGAGGGGACTCAATTGACTAGAAGTTCAAAGTTCTAGCTCCCTTTTAAATAGTCAAAAATGATTCAATGGCAAATAAAGCCCCCCCCCCAACAACTCTCTTTTCCCCAAATTTTTTCGATCGAAGTTCTTATGCATCCTTTTTGTTAGAAATTAACTAAAAATCATGTAATAAAAACCCCAGGGATAACACAGCTCCCCCAGAACCCAGGGGCAAGTGTTGTAATTTATGTCCCGGGGTATATAAGTTTTTTTGGAAGGAATGGTAGCATGGACTTCAAAGGAGGCTTATTCGACTGTAAATCGGAATTTCTAGATCCCTTTTTAAGAGTCAAAAGTGATGGGGGTAACTAGCACCCCCCAGGCCCGTTTTTCCCCAAAAGCATCCGATTAAAATTTTGAGATAGCCCTTTTGTTCTAAATAGTTTAAAGATAAAGTAACAAAAGCCTTAGGTTTGAAAAAAACTCTCCAGAGCAAGAGGGCAAAAAACCTCGGGGTCAACGTAACTCCCTTCAGAGCCTCTGGAAGGGCTGTAAGTTGTACTCGGAGGCATATAAGGATTTTATGGTAAAGGTAACCATCAGAGGAGAATTAAACGACTAAAAATTTAAAGCTGCAGTTCCCTTTTTTAGATCCAAAAATGATCTTATGGCAGCTAGCCCCCCCTCCCACCAGCCATATTTTCCCCAAAGGCGTCCGATCAAATTTTTGAGGTTTTCATTTTTGTCCCAAATAAACCAAAGATCATATGATAAGAACTCTGGGGCTTACAAGCCCTCAGAACCGAAAGACAGGTGTTTTGAATTACGCTCAAGCGACATATAATGTTTTTATGGAAGGAACGATCGTGTAAGGTCGTCGGAGCTCATTCTATTGTAAATTAAAATTTCTAGTTCTCTCTTTAAGAGTCAAAAGGGACCAGATTGCAACTAGCCATCCTGCCTTCTTTACCGTAAATCCATCCGAGCGGAATTTTGAGACAGACATTTTGTTAAAATAAGTCAAAAGATCGGATAACAAAGCTTCCAGTGTCAACACAACCCCTCAGAGCCCTGGAGCAAGTGTTGTATGTTATATCCGGTGCGCATATAAGGTTCTTATGGAAGGGATGGTAGTATATACTTCAAAGGAGGCTTATTCGATTGTAAATCGGAATTTATAGTGTTCTTTTTAAGAGTCAAAAGCAATAGAAGGCAACTAGTGCCTCCCCCTCCAGAGCCCTCTCATCCCCAAATGCATCCGATTAAAATTCTTAGATAGTCATTTTGTTCAAAATGGTTTAAAGATAAAATAACAAAAGGACTGGGTTTGAAACAACTCCCCAGAGCCAGTGAGCAAATGTTGTAAGTTATGAACCGGGGGCATATAAGGTTTTTATATAAGAAGTGGTCGTACAAATTCTAGAGGTGGCTAGTTTGATTGGAAATTGAAAGTTTTAATTAGCTTTTTAAGAGTCAAAAGTGAACGGACGGAATCCGTTCACTTGGAATTTTGAGATAGCCATTTTGTTAAAATAAGTCAAAAGATCGGATAACAAAAACTCCTGGGTCAGTAAAACACCCAGAGCCCTAGGGCAATTGTTGTCTGGTATGTCTAGGGTGCATTTAAGCTTCTCATTCGAAGGTTTTGAAAATAGGTCAAAGATCGAATAAACCAAACTCCCCCCCCCCTCAATATACTTCTGAACAATATTTTATTCTAAAATTAAGCGAGCTGACCCTTGGCCTCATCTCTATGGCCCGACACACCTCCCCCCAAAGACTACTTTTTTAAAGATATTTCATTCCAAAAATTATGACAAGTCATCCCAGGCCCTCCATTCCCCCCTCAAGAAAAGAACTTGATAAAAAAAAATTCATACCAAAACTTCTTGGAGCTGACCCCTAGAACTCCATCACCCCATACCCCTCCCCTCCCCAAAAATTATTAATGATACATCATAATAACTGACCCCTAGTCCTCTCTTCATGGCCGTAAATCCCACTCCCCCCACCAAAAATTAAAATTTATTAATGATATTTTATTCCAAAAATCATGAGAACTGACCCCTGACTCTCCCTCCATGCCCTCCAACCAAAAGAGCTTATTAACAATTTTCTATTCCAAAACTCATGAGAATTCAGTTTAATTTTATTAGCTATTTCCAAAATTGTATAATACACCTATATTCTTCACAACAAACAAGAGTATGGCTACTGCCCATTTCCCTAACGGTAAAAACATAAGGCCTATTGCGTATTTGGCGCTTTATTAAAAGAGGCGCCATTTGAGGGGGTCAGGGGTGGGCAAATGCCCACCCCAGATTTTCCAGGAGGGCCCAAGCTTCCACCACAAAGGGCCCTTTTCCGGCCATAATTATCCATTATGTCCAACATAATCCATTCTGTTCAAGTGATATGAACTAACTGCACGCCTATTAGCCAAAGAGCGCAATTACCTGGAGACCAATGGGGTAATTCCGCTATTTGCTATTAATCATTTATAAACTTTGAAATTAAGTTAGATTCATAATAAAAGTCTTAAGTTCTGTCAAATGCCCCATGCCCACCCCAAGATTTGGCCCAAATGGCGCCTCTGTTTATTAAAATGAATTATATTACAAATGTTTTCTTTCGTACTTATTACAAAATTGAAAATAAAATGAAAATTTCAGTGAAACCAGACCAGGATTTACCAATAGGTCCCCTGTGGCTTTTACTATTCCCAAAGAATTTTGGATTTTCAGAGATTTTTCAGAGGGCATTTCCTCTGAAAATCTTGCAAAAACGCAGTGGTAAAAACGCTTAAGCCAAGAAGCGTCAAAGCTGTATATCTGGCCCTGGGCGAAACAAAATCTTGAGCTGGTTAGCTTTCAGCAATTAATATCGTTGTATACCAAATATTCAGTATAATTTTATTAGTTCTTGCCAAGACTGTCAATTTATTTTGGAATAAGAATTATTTTGAAGTAGTGAATTATGAAAGCTTGGAACTTTGGCAATCAAAAATGAACAGAAAATTTAAAAAAAAAAACTTTCTGAAAAAAGACGTTTTCTAAACAAAAGCAAAGGCCATAAGAAACTTAAGATCAGAAGAAATAGAAACCTTCAATAACTCAAAAACAAACCGACCAGAAATTACTATTAAAGAATAAATTAAGAATAAAAAAAACAAACATAGCAAAAAAGATACAGCAGGTATGAATAAATAAATCTTAAAACGAGTAAAGCTTAAGTTGAAATAGTAAATCAAGCTTAAGACGAACAAAAATATTTTGCTATTGAAATATAAATCAAACCCAAAATGAAATTCAATTAAATAAATCATCATATCAAACAAACATAAAAAGGTACTAATATAAATGAGTAAATAAATCTGAAAACGACTGAAACTTAAACTGAATAGGCAGATCAAGCTTGAAACGAGCAAAAATCTCTACAAACAAGAGTTTGGGTTTTACCTCCTTCTCTCACTGTAAAAGTACAAAAAAAAAACTACTGCGTCATTGGTGCTTTACTGAAAATGAATTATATTATAAATAAGTTGTTTTGTACAATTTCAAGAAAAAATTTGAACTAATAATTTTGAACTAATAATTGCCAATAATAAAATTTATTAATTTATTTAAAAATTTATTTAATAATAAATACTAATAATAAAAATTTTGAACTAATAATTTTTCAACTGTTGATGGTATTATATATGAAACACTCAGTTTGAATTTTTGGTACTTTGCAAGACAGTTCAAGACACATCTAGTTTTCAGTAAAGCGCCAATGACGCAGTAGGTTTTAGACTTTTACAATGAGAGAAGGAGGCAAAACCCAAACTCATTGTTGTAGAGATTTTTGTTTGTTTCAATATTCAATTTAAGTTTCACTCGTTTTAAGATTTATTCACTCATTTATAGTAGTACTTATAGTATTTTTGTTTGCTATGATTGTTTATTTAATTTCTGCTTGTTTTGGGTTTTCACTTATGCTCACAATAGCAAAATATTTTTGGTAATTTTAAACTAGATTTTCATATTCAAATTAAGCTTTATTCGTCTTAAGATTTATTCATTCATTTATGTTAGTAATAGTTGTATGTTTTTGTTTTGCTATGGTTGTTCATTTAATTTATGCTCGTTTTCAGTTTCATTTATTATTTAATAGTAATTTCTGGTCGGTTTGTTTTTGAGTTATCATATGTTTCTATTTCTTCTGATCTTAAGATTAATATGGCCTTCAGTTTTCTTTAGAGAACTTTTTTGGGAAGTTTTATTTAATCGATTTCAAAAATACAAAGTGCTTTCCTGGTTTTTATCACCTAAACAGTAATTTCAACATTTGAAATTTAGAAATCTGGTGACGATTATCAACGGACTCAAGACCAATATCAAGCAACGCGATTATGGGTGCACTGACTGAGGTGTCTTCTAAATGTTGATCTATTTCATGAAAGTATAATACTTTTGTTTTGAGGTGATTCTAATGCCTTAGGAGAATTAACTTGTAAAATTGGTTTAATTCACTAATTTTTGAGCGAAACAATTTAAATATTTTTCAGAGATTGAAACGCAAAATAGAAGACTTTTCAATCCAATGACCAATAGGTTCAAAACTGCCAGAGGCTTTTCTCCAGGGTCCTCTTCCCTATCTGCTAAAATGACTTCTTTTTTTTCAATATAGGAGTTCTGATATCTTTTTCCTCAGTCGATGACACATAAACGAAAATGTATTTCATAAACTTAAATTCTATTGTACATTTTCATTGTACGTATTCTTTACACCCGCATAATTGTCAGCAATGTTTCAAATTTTATTTGATTCTTACGCTAATTCTAAGAAGAGTTGAGAGAACTGACCTCAGAGTCACCATTCTCTTTTTTCACTGGCCTCAGGAGAAAGGACTTTAAAAAATGGGAGAATTAACGAAGGACTCAGAAGACAGGGGACAAAAAACATAACTATGGTTGTCCAAAAATGTGTTCATCAACCGTGGTTCATCAACAATCCTCTTCTCTTGTTCATCAAAGGTTTTATGGTACATTTTGTCGGTTAATGCGAGCAATAATAGTGCGAGTTGTTTTATTTTAGTGTGAGCTATGAGATTAGAAAGTTGGAAACTATAAAGCTCCCGTAGTAACTCCAGCTCTTGCATCCGTCTTCATTTAACCCTATCTTTCCCAAGAAATTGAAAAACCCTCTCCTTTTCATATGTTTTGAATTTGAGGAAAGTAGACGATCAACATATTCATTTTCTAAAACTGCTAAGTAAACAAAAACTCCATAAAAAAAAATCTACTCCGTTGTGCAGCATAGCTTCTGCAATAGTTATGAACTTATGGTGGCTGCTTTATAACTACCAAAAGTTTTACAAGAGAAGTTTGTGTATTACTACGTTTAGGATCTACAAGTAATCAGTTAGAACTTTCAAATTTTATTAGAATTTAACTGAAATAAGGTATTTAAACTGTTGTTGCGGCTGTCATGTTGACCAGTGTAGTTGATAAAAATTGTAGATCTACACCCTACAGAACACTGATCCACACAATTAGTATCAAGGCAACGCTGCGATTGGGCTAATCTGCTTCATTCTTAATGTACAATCTTTCCTGGGCATTTAAAAACGTGAAAAAAGGAAAATGGTAACATAAATCTACTGGTTAGATCCACAAATAGTATTATAACTGCAATGAAAAGGTTATTCATTCATAATATATTTGACGGGAATGGTTTTCGGAATGGGATTAGCCGAATATCTTCTACCCTTTCCTCAACAACGGGAATAGTAGGAGTCAAAGCACCATCTTCATCAGCCACATGTAATGTTCTTGGGAAAAAATGGTAAAGAGATTGTAGACAGTTTCGTTTCATCAGATACCCGTCAATATATATTGCTTTCTCTTTTTAAATATTACCGAGTCAGATCGAGTCAAATACTGGCAATAAAGCTGATGGAGCTGTCAACCTGATCAAATCTGATCAACAAATCTGGGATCAACCTGATCCCAATAAGTATGACATAAAACTTTCCTGAGACTCAAGCAAAGGGATGGAATGACTGAAAGAATGACAATTCTTGGCTAAGGACGTAAGGGATATCTTGAAAGTGTAGGATCTAGGCCTTGACAGATATATACATGATCTTTGAAGGGGAGAAATTTCATTACTGTGCAGCACCTCGAATTTGTTATTAAAGCGTACAACAAAAATCGAAAGGACTGCCAAGAGCAAGATATTAAACACATAAGAAAATTTTTTAGAATTTAGAGGGGAACAGGTCCCCTGTGACCCCCTCTAAATACACTACTCTAGGTAACCCCCATCATTTCTTGGTTAGGTCTGGGCATGATTTGAAAAACAATCAGAAATTAAATTAAAAAGCAATATTTCTAACTGAAAATAAGGAATAACATCAAAACTTATAAATAATGAAATTTTTCCGTGTATGAGGGGGGCTTCCCCCTCCTAAACCCGTTGCTCTTTTCATTAAATTTTAACTCTTCGTCCCAATTTCTGAAGAACCACTATTGAAGCAGAAGGGCCGCTCAATTGTTGTCAAAAAGAAAGTTGTTTTAAGCACTAAAAAACATAAGCGTAAAAAGAAAGGGGTTTAGGAAGGGACAGCCGCCTTATATACGGAATGATTTCCATTTGTTTTAATTTTTGATGTTGCTCCTTACTTCAGCTGAAAAAAGAAGTTCTTTTAATTTGGTCAAAACTAGATTGAGAGCTTCTGGTGTTGGAGAAGTGAACGGCTTCATTTTGATACATAGTCTGTACGACTATTGCAGGTTTTTCTGTATTTTGTTCCAAGCCTTGATATTCTCTCTTAATCCTGTAATGTAGGTGTAAACCTACCAATTTATAGCGGATATAGTCCATGTAGGAGCTTTTCTTGTTTCTCTAGAAAGTGGACTCAAAGTCATCACGTATGACAGCATAGATTAGGGACAAACCCATGCTTAAACAGGATTTACCAATTAAGAAAAGGCCGCAAATAGGGGGCTATCATGTCAAGGCCGCATCCAGAGGGATTAGGAGGTTTGACAACCCCCCTCCCGAAATGTTTGTTTGACACGTTAAAGCGTAATAGAAATGCACTTAAACACATTTTTGGTGTTTTTTTTTTAAGTTTTGAAACCACTTTCCCCAAAAAAATATCCCCACCCCAGAAAACAATTTGGATACGGCCTTGCATCCCATCTACGTGGGACTGGCCTTCCATCTTCAACTTTTTTTTTACATTTCATTGCTAATATTTGAATTGAAATTGCTCAAGTTTTTAACAGTTTATGTCTCTAGTCCTTCACCAATTGCAACGGCATGCGAGCATTACTTTTTAAATAAAGTCGATTGTTGAAGCCCTACTAGGACTACAGTTTCAGTTTTAAACCATTAATGTGTAACCTATTAGCTTTACTCGAAATTCTGGAAGCCTGTGAATATGTAAAATGCATTCTTTGATACTAAAAGAAATTATGCTTGAGTAATTAGCATTTATATGGTTTTAAAAATTTAGTCAACTTATTAACAGTACATTTACACAAGTTAGAAATTATAATACTTTAATCATAGTTAAAAGGAAGATGAAAAACTATTTTATAAATTTCGAAAACGCTGTTAAGTTCAAAGACTAAATAAATTACTTGACAAGCAGCGCGGCCTGCCGTTCTTACTTCATTCTGTTTCTCTAATAGCAGTGTGTGAATAATAGTGTAGGAAGTTAAAGGAAGATGTGACTTTGACGCCCTCTCCCTAACTTTTGATGTTTTTAGGATTCTCCCTATAAATGCAAACATTTGCCTCACGATGAATTTATTCATTACTGCTGAAGCCCCTCCAACCCCTCTTGCTAAGAACGATAGAATGACTGCCCAAGATAATGAAGAAAACAAGGTAATTCACGGCCAGTGAGAAAAGAAACAAAATCCAAATATTGGCTCTGCTCAGCTCTGTCCTTAGAGACTCAGCTGTCCTCAGCGTAAAAAGAAGAATAAAAGTAGATATCATGAGGTCATGAGGTCCTTCTAAATATCAAAATTAGTTGATATCTGATCACCCACACGTAGGTTACCGTATAAATTCTTCACTTTTTTTAATTTTCTCTCCCTTCAGTTCCCCAGATGGTCAAACTGGGAAAAACGACTTTATAAAGTCAATTTGTGCAGCTGCCTGACACGCCTACAAATGTTCATCGTCATAGCACGTTCAGAAGCACCAAACTCGCCAAAGCACTAAACCCCACCCCAAACTCCCCCAAACAAAGCGGATCCAGTACGGTTACATCAATCACATATCTACGACATTTTCTTATTCTACCCACCAAGTTTAATCCTGATTTTTCCACTCTGACCGTCTTCCAAGATTTCTGGTTTCCCCCTCCAACTCCACCCAATGTCAACAGATCTGTTCGGGTTTTGAAATAAAAGCTCTAAGACATGAGTTGCTTCTAAATATCAAATTTCGTTAAGATCCGGTCACCTGTTCTTAAGTTAAAATCCCTCAATTTCTCTAATTTTTGCGAATTAACACCCCCCAGCTCCCCCAAAGAGAACTGATCCGTTCCAGTTATGTCAATCACGCATCTATAACATGTGTTTATTCTTCTCACCAAGTTTCATCCTGATGTCTATGAAATATAAAATATGATTGAAATATGAAATTTCAAGGTCCGATCACTCCTTCGTCAGTTAAAAATACCTCATTATTCCTAATTTTTCATAATTAACCCCCCCCCCCCCCCGAAAAAAAATCTCCCAAATAGATTGGATCCGTTCCGGTTATGTCAATGACGTATCTAGGACTTCCGCTTATTTTTCCTGCCAAGATTCATCGCGATCCCTCCACTCTAAGCGTTCTCCAAGATTTTAGGTCCGCCTCGGCTCCCCCCAATGTAACAAGCTGGTTGGGATATGTAATAAATAAATAAGAGGTCTGAGACACAATATCCTTCGAAATATCAAATTTCGTTAAGATCCGATCGCTCCTTCGTAAGTTAAAAATACATAATTGTTTTCAAATTTTTCAGAGTTAAGTTCCCCCCCTCAGCTCCCCCAAGGAGAGCGGGTCAGTTCCAGATATGTCAATCACGTATCTGGTACATGTGATTATTTTTTCCGCCGGGTTTCATCCTGATCCCTGCACTCTAAGCGTTTTCAAAGATTTTAGCTCCTCCTCCCCCCAACTCCTCGCAATGTCACCGAATTCGGTCGGAATTTAAAATAAGAGCTCTGAGACACGATATCATTCCAAACATAAAATTTCATTAAGATCCGATCACCTGTTCGTAAGTTAAAATATCTCATTTTTTCTAATTTTTTTGTCGATTTAACCTCCCCCCAATCCCTCCCTCCCAGAAGGTCAAATCGGGAAAACGATAATTTCCAATTTAATCTGGTCTGGTTCCTGATGCGCCTGCCCAATTTCATCGTCCTAGCTTACCTGGAACTCTGGAAGTGCCTAAACTAGCAAAACCGGGACTGACAGACCAACACACCGACTGACAGAATTTGTGATCGCCATATGTCACTTGGTAGATAACAAGTGCCATACAAATTATATTTATCATTTTCAACTTTTCAGTCTTCTCTGAGACAAAACTTGGTCTTGTCTAAACTCTGAGCCAAGGTTACCACGGTCAAAAGCAAGTGTTACTACCGTTGCGCTTACAAGGGCTGTATGCTAGTGTTTGTTTTGCTATTTTTAATGCACCCAATCACCTGTTTCTATTCTTTTATTTATGCAAAGGGAGCATATAAAGGAATATTGTTGATGCTATATTACTGAATCGTCACCAGAAGTGCGTATGCCGCTGAAATTCTAAAGCAATTGAACATTCAGGAGTAAAACAAGCTTACAAAATTAACAAATTTATGTGGCAAACACACAATAAAGCGGTAAAAATTCGGCGAGAGTAAAACGACGTAAAATAAAAGAGAATTGTCACTATTTATCAAGTAATGGTGAGAGGCGACTCTTTTATTTTTGTTTTTATCTCTTCCCCTTTTTTAATGTTCCTTGAACTTTTATTTATTTATTTATGTTTTCTTTTTTACTAAGAACGGCCGAGGAGAGGTCGCGCCTAAAATGTTTACAGTTTCTTTTACTTGCGGGGGATTACCTCCTTTAATTTGTTGTCCTATATTTTCTTGTTTTACAATGAATTTTTTATTTAGTTACGATTCAAATCTTTCTGTATGTGCCTGAGTACATAGATGCTATTTGGGATCGAACCGTTTTTGAATCATTCCCTTTTGCAACCCCAAAGATTTTTCTAATACGTTTAAAATGGGAGTTTTCTAATGGAGTGAAAATAAGAGTATTTCTATTTTTTACTCCCTTGGGGAAATGACCTCATCTTGTCTGAATTCAAGAATAATTGCTCATCATCCACTAAAAACAAAATTGACGCTAACTACTTTCTTTCAGGCCATTTCGCTCTCTTCTTTTCGCTTGTCATCTTATTAAACAGGTATTTCATATGAATTCATTGTAGGGACCCTTTTTCATGAACCCTTTTTCAATATATCCATCACATAATAAAATTTGGCCATGCGAAGTGCCAAAAGAGTCCTTATTTTGGCACTTGGTATTAACCAAGTGACATATAGCAATCGCAAATTCGGTCGGTCTGTCGGTCCCGGTTTTGCTACTTTAGGCACTTCCAGGTAGGCTAGGACGATGAAATTTGGCAGGCATATCAGGGATCTGACCATATTAAATTAGAAATAGTCGTTTTCCCGATTTGACCATCTGGGAGGGGTAGTGGGGGGCCCGTTAATTCGGAAAAAAATAGACAAATTGAAGTATTTTTAACTTACGAACGGTTGATCAGACCTTAATGAAATTTGATGTTTGGAAAAATATCGTGTCTCAGAGCTGTTATTTTAAATTCCGACCAGATCTGGTGACACTGGGGGGGAGTTAGGAGGGGGGACCTAAAATCTTGGAAAACACTTAAGAGTGGAGGGAACGGGATGAAACTTGGTGGGAAAAATAAGCACAAGTCCTAGATACATGATTGACATAAACGGAACGGATCCGCTCTCTTTGGGGTAGTTGGGGATGGGGGAGGGGGTTTGTGTCAATTCTGAAAATTAGAAAAAAATAGGTATTTTTAACTTACGAACGGGTGAACGGATCTCAATGAAATTTGATATTTAGAAGGATATCGTTTCTCAGAACTCTTATTTTAAATCTCGAAGAGATCTGGTGACATTGGGGGGGAGTTGGGAGGGGGAAACCTAAAACTTGGAAAACACTTTGAGCGGAGGGATCGGGATGAAACTTGGTGGAAAAAAATAAGCACAAGTCCTACATACATGATTGACATAACCGGAATGGATCCGCTCTCTATGGGGTAGTTGGGGGGGGGGCTAACTCTAAAAAATTAGGCATTTTAACTTACGAACGTATGATCGAATCTTAATGAAATTTGATATTTAGAAGCATATCGTGTCTCAAAGCTCTTATTTTGAGTCCCAACTGGATCTGGTGACATTGGAGGGGGGAGTTTGGGAAGGGGGAACCTTAAATTATGGAAAACGCTTAGATTGGAGGGATCGGGATGAAACTGGTGGGAAAAATAGGTAGTAGTCTTAGATAACTGATTTACATATTTGGAACGGATCCGCTCTATAGGGGAGGGGGGGTTTAATTCTGAAAAATTAGAAAAAATGAAGTATTTTTAACTTACGAAAGAGTGAGAGGCTCTTCATGAAACTCCATATTTAGAAGGACCTCGTGACTTAGATCTCTCATTTTAAATCTCAACCGGATCAAGCGTAATTGGGGAGGGGGCAGTTGAGGGGGACAGGAAATCTTAGAAAATACTTAAAGCGGTGAAATCAGGATGAAACTGGATGGGAAGAATAAGAGCCTGTCTAAGACACGTGACTGACAAAATCGGACCGGATCTGCTCTCTTTGGTGGAGTTGGGGGAGGGGGTAATTTGAAATCTGAGGTATTTTTAATTACAAAAGGGTTACCAGATCTTAATGAAATTTGATATTTAGAAGGGTCTTAAATTCCGACCAGATCCTTTAATATTGGGGGAGTTGGAGGGGGACACCAGAATTCTTGGAAAACGCAAAAATTGGATATTTTTATTTTACGAATAGGTGATCGGATCTTAATAAAATTTGAAATTTAGAAAGAATTCATGTCTCAGAGCTCTTATTTCAAATCCCGACCAGATCTTTTGACATTGGGCGGAGCTGGAGGGGGAAATATTGGAAAATACTTGGAATGGAGGAATCGGGATGAAGCTTGGTGGATAGAATAAGCAAATGTCCTTGATACGTGATTGACGGAACCGTACTGGATTCGCTCTCTTTGGGGGAGTTGGGGGGAGGGGTTCAGTGATTTGGCGAGTTTGGTGCTTCTGGACGTGCTAGGACGATGAAAATTGGTAGGCGTGTCAGGGAGATGCAAAAATTGACTTGATAAAGTCATTTTCCCAGATTCGACCATCTGGGGGGGGGGGTCTAAAGGGAGAACAAAAATTATAAAAATTAGGTATTTATAACATACGAGTGGGTGATCGGATCTTAACGAATTTTGATATTTAGAAGGACATCGTGACTCAGAGCTCTTATTTTAAATCCTGACCGGCATTAAGCCTCTTTCCAATCAATCATCCTTTCCAATCAATCTATTGATTCATAGAATTTTGCTAGAGCTTATACCATATGACCTCTTGGCTCTTAGCTCTTCTTGCCTCGACACAAATGCCATATGAGCTCTTAGCTCTTGTTCTTCTTGGTTTAGCCCCCTTTTCTACCGCCATTTACCCGTGCCATTTAACCAAATACTTGGAAAATTATAGGTTTTATGACCATCTTAGTTATCTCACTATCTGCCTTAGTTCTTCTGCCCTAAGAATGATGCATGGAAGGATGATGGATAAACTTATCTATCAAACAGTTCGTGGTAACGAACTGTAGTAAGGAGCGACCCGGCTCAATAGTAAACGAAACTCTAAAAACGGAATTTTGATGCTAAAATATACATCAAAAGAATTGAATTTTCATGCTGATTTTAAATATACAAGTTTCATCAAATTTAGTCTTTGTCTACAAAAGTTACAAGCCTGAGAAAATTAACCTTATTTTAGAAAATAGGGAGAAACATCGCCTAAAGGCATAGAATCTTAACGAAATCACACAATCGCATTCAGCGTATCAGAGAACCCTATAGAAAAATTTCAAATTCCAATCTACAAAAATGTGGAATTTCGTATTTTTTGCCAGAAGACAGATCACGGGTGCGTGTTTATTTTTTTTTCAGGGGTCATCGTTTCAGGAGGGGACTATGTGGGATGATCTTTCCTTGGAGGAATATGTCATGGAGGAAGAGAGATTCAATGAAAAGGGTGCGGGATTTTCTAGCATTACTATAAAAAAACAATGAAAAAATAAACATGAAAAAGTTTTTTTCAAATGAAAGTAAGAAGTAGCTTACTTAGACTTAGGTCCTCCCACGCCTGAGGGCCCATTAGGCAGCAACATTGGTTCGCCACAACGACCTGCTCTGAGTCCTCGACCAAGGAGTAGCATTAAAACTTAAACGAACAGAGATTTTACGCATATGAGGGGTTCTAAAAATACTTTAGCATAAAGAGCGAGGTATTTAGGAGGAGGTATACACTTCGCTCTTTATGCTAAAGTATTTTTAATAATTTCAACTATTTATTCTACGGCCTTTCTGATTCAGGGGTCATTCTTAAAGAATTGGGATAAAATTTGAACTTGGAACTAAAAGCTTGGCTTCATAGCTTCAGATGCTCCTCGCCAACAGACTATAGAACTCCACTTTAACTACACAGTAGGCTCTGGTTCACTTCTAAGCGCAAACTATCTTTTTGGCCCCGGGCAAGAATTATACGTAGCTCTCCATACTGTCAGGTCACATTTTTGAATTTGGCTTGAAGTCCACACTCGCTGTAAAAACTGCGAATGTTAGTTCCTTAGCACTTTTCAAAGGAAAGCTGAAATCGGAAGAGTTGTAAAAAGAAAGAAACAGAGTAAGACTAAAGCGCTCTCGCAATAGAACTAATAATGCATCGTCTTCTGAAGACGCATAGACTTAATTTGAGGATCCTTCACGCAAGCTATTCGTAGTTTAAACAGAAAAAAAAACCGTTTAAACGTCCTGAAACTGCAGCACTGATATTCAATGCAGTTTTCCACCAATTCCTATTTTCATTTGAAACTGACACGTATCTTCAAGAAGGAGGATTCTTCAAGACGTATCTTCAAGACGTATCTTCAAGAAACAATTCACACAGTTTTTGTGAAGTTTCAAAACAATATTGGATTTTGAGCCTTATGGTGCCTTAAGAGTAAAATAATTTATTCTTTACGTTACATTATGTATTCCTGCGAAGAATATTTTGTCATGCAACTTAGGCAGCGGTGCCTAGACGAGAGCTCTGCATGGAATTTTTTTTTTTTAATGAAAAAAATTGTAATTCTTATAGAAAAGTATAGACCCATATTAAAACCTAAGACGAGGGGAAATAAAGTCCTATAATAATTCAAACTTAAAACTAGCAGAAATCAATGTTAATACATAAGTGAGACCAACATGGAAAAGAAATTAAACTAAATAATTCCATCTAAGATAAAGATAACAGTTGCTACTATAGACAAATAAATGAATGCTAAAACGAACAAAAATGAGATGAATAATTCATTCAAACTTAATACGAATGGGAATCAACTCAAGATTAAGTAGGGCCACCACCCTCTAAACCTTCAAAAGGTCACAGCGTCATTTGCTCTTTTCTTCTTGCTCTTTTCAACCTGAAATCTGAAACCATGTGCATTTTGAGCACTGTGATTGTTATTCCTTGTAACATCAACAACAAAACAGTTCCACAAGTCCAATAAAGATCCAAAAATAAGAAATGTGTTATCCTCTCCCTTCCCCCACCCTCTAAAGGACTTGAGTGTCATTTACATAGCGTCTTTGAATTAGGTCAACTTCCTCAAAGTATTCCCTGGGAGTTTCAATTTATATAAAATTATCTTTTCATAAGAGATATGTTCTCTTGGCAACTTGAATGCATATAAGCCTTTTGATTTTGTTCAGCATTCCAAACAACAGTCCCTAAAAGATTCAATTTGATGCACTTAACCGCTCGTGGTACATTGTAGATACTCCCTTTGGACAACCTGGATGTGTATAACGTCTTTCCATTTTGTTCAATATCCCCCCTGACATTCCCTGAAGGTTTCTGATAAATACCCTTCGCCATTCATGAGCGTACTGAACAAGCCCCGCTCCTCTTTTCATCGTTAGATAAACATATACTTGAACTATTGTCAATTTGTACTATTTACAGTCCTTTACTTAGGACCTGTGGGGAAGTCATGTCATCTCTGGATATAATTTATTCAGACTTTCGACTATTTTGAACCAAATAGCAATCTCAAAACTTCAATTGGATATCTTTGGAGGTAAAAGAGGAGTAGTAGAAAAGGGCAAAGAAGGGAGCTGGTTGCCCTCCAGTCACTTTTGGCTTTGAAAAGGAAACCATCAACCTGAAATATTAGGAATTAACTGGGAGGAGAGGAGGTAGCAGAAAAGGCCAGGGTAGGTGGCTGGTTTCCAACTAGCCACTTCTGACTCGAAGAGGTCACCAGATATTTTAATTTCTGATTGAAACAGCCCCCTCTGAAGTTTCTACAATCATCTCTTGCATATGAAATGGCTCTAGCAAAAAAAAATGTTTGTAATAAAATAGCTAAAAATGAATAAATAATAAATTGAAGAATTTTGACTCTTCACAGAAGGCAGCACTAGAGCATTGCCTCTGATTTCACGTTTTTACCAGGTTATGTTACATTATTGAAAGTAGTAGTAATAAAACAGAATTTGTAAATGAGCAAATAATAAATTTTGAAAATCATTAAGCTTTTCTTCGCATAGAAAATTACGTACGTAGCTAGAAAGATAGTAAAAAAAAACCATCTAAATATAGTTTTTATACAATAGCCTAATTAGATTATTATTTTGGAAACTATGCTATATTTGTGCTTTTACTTTTAGACGGTCATTTAGTTCACACTTACAATCACTCGTTCTTCTAGAAAAGATGATGGCGAAATTTTAATCCTGTTCAGCAATCTCAAGTACTGAAGAACAAAATAAAATCAAATATAAGTTACCCGATAATAGTATTAGAAAGATAGGTACTACCAAGTTCAGACAAAACTGACCCTTCATTTTCGAATTATTTACTTTTTATTCCTAATATCCATAATTGAATTTAAATTGCTAGTTTCTAACAAACTGTATAGTGCTTCGCTAATTATTTTAGTTTATGAGAACTCTTTTTTTCTAATTTTGTCGATTGTTGAAGCCATATCCAGAAGATAATTCCAAGAACATCGTATTACCGTTACGAGAAATTCACGAAGCCAATAAATTTTCTTAAATGTCCCTTTAAGGCTGAAAAGGATTACAACTCAGTAGTAAACAACTTTTCTAAGTAATATGGTCAACGAATTGTCAAAAAAAAAGAAGAAAGCGTACCCACCAGACATACTACAAACTCCAAATTAGAACTTGACAAATAGTGCTATTCTTGAGTATCAAAACTATCAAAGACCAAACCAAATAAAAATATCCCTGGAATATTAATTTCACAGAACCAGCTCCACTATTTTTCCATTCCATGATTATTGACGGTTTTGCAAAGAACATACCTTCAAAATCAACTCTCCATTTATTAAGTTGAGCACCAAATTTAGAAAAAATTGTAATTAATTAATACCGAGGATGCAGTTAATAATGAGTTCCATCATATAGGAAAAACAATCTCTTTTCCTGTAAAAACAGGTGCTTGGCCCAGTTAAACACTACTATTGGGCTGTTTTGTTTCCATTTTTACAATCGGGTTAAACCATTCTTCTATCATTTATCATTACTTTCTATGATAGATACAGCGGTAGATCAGGATGAGGGAGGGGTTAAGCATATAACTTCCCCAGCTGTGCAGTTTTACATAAGTTTCTATACTTTTGTTGACTACCAAGGGGACAGCAACTCCCCTTCGGTACAAAAGGTCATCAAAACTATAGTCAGACTTCCCCCCTACAAATTTCCAAAGTCCTTGATCAACAAAAGAACACATGTAATGCTCATTGAAACTATTCCACAATTATAGCAATTATACCATGAGCAGGATTATACCAACAATTTTACCATGAGCAGGATGTTTCACCGGCATGTTTCAACATACCATATTTTTCAAAAAGTATGTTAAAAGTGAGTAGCTAAACGCAATCAAATTATTAAAGAGCAATAAGTCGCCAGGTAAAGATGGTCTCCCTCATGAGGTCCACAATGCCTCATCATACACTGTAGCGAATCAACTAAGAGGAACTCCTCAGTCTGATATGTGACAAAAAGACATTTCCATCTGATTGGAAGGTGTCAGCAATGATGACAAGAGTGACAGTCACAAATACCGAGGGACATCGCTCATGGCTATGGCTGTCAAAGTGTAGATTTATGATAACTAGCAAGTGTTGGCTTTAATTTCCTCTACAGATTCCATTACAATTTCATTGTATTGATTACGCGACAATGAGCCAATCTACACCAACAACTACAACTAACAACTCACCACAGCACCAAGCCACTTGAAATCAAGAAAGCTATGCACGCGCCTCCTCAAATCCTGAGCTGTTCAAAGCCTCCTTCTTTACATCCTCCTAGGCAGTTCCAGTTTCCCTAAAGGCTTTCTCTTAGACATCCTCCCACACCAACCATGGACGACCTGCTTTCCGTTTAGCCCTAGACAGTTAAAAAATGCCAAAATCTACGAATGCCTCCAACGAAACATTGAAATCTAAAAAAAAAATAACCGAAACCTTTTAAAATAGAAACTTTAATACCAAAACTTTAAAACGAAAATTTTGGGACCAAGATCCTAAAACTATAACTTTTAAAACGAAATTTTTAAAACTAAAACTCTGAAACTGAAATGTTACTATTAAAACTTTGAAAACTTAAGCTTCAAAATAAATCTTCAAAATCAAAACTTCTTAAACTAAAACCTTACAAATAAAAGCTTAAAAAGCTTTAAAAGGGATACTTTAAACCTAAAACTTTAAAATTATTACTTCAAAAATGAAAACATTAAAAATTTAAACTCTAAAAGTAAATATTTCAAAAGTAGTGTTAAAATAAAAGTACTTTTAAATATTCAGTACAGGTACACAGTGCAGGGAGAGTGAGCAGCCCAAAAAAAAAATAGACTGCAATTGCTGGACATTGAAAATGTCGTGTAGCGTCCCTTAGGAAATGTTGTATAAGTGCACTGAGTTGTGAGGACAACTAAATAAAAAAAAAAATATCGAATCCTACATGATGTTGTAAAGATTCCGCTATGGCCTTACACGACGTTGTGAGGCGCATCTCAATGACTTAAGAAATGCACGGTAAGCAAATAGGAAGAATATTAAAGAAATGTAAATTAAAGAAATTCTACGAGGACGGTCGACCTGGAAGCCCCCTGAAATAGAGTGAGGAGAAGGACCCCCAAAGCATGGACCTAGGGACTTCCCCCGTTGATATGAAAAAAAATGATAGGATAAAAAATCAGAGGAAAACTTAAATTAAAGACTATTGAAAAGCACTTTCACCCCTTTAAGCCTCCACTTTTAAGACAGAGTCATGTATACTCTTTAAAATTTCTCCATTATAAAATTGTAATTGAATAGGGAACTCTTACCAGAAACATGCAAGAAAATAGCGACGTAACTTTGTAAGATAATGCATCTCAGAAAACAAACTTTGGAGAAACAGTGATTTGATGCCCCAGTTAAATTTAATTGTTGAACTCTTAGTTTGATCGATTGTTAAAATCCCCTCTTGGGGAGAAAAGTCAGGAGTTATGAACTCTTAAAGAGAGTATATATGAATCAACCTTTTTCATCTATACACAGCGGTCAGTCTGATTTCTCACGCTCAGGGGAAACTAAATTTGAACACGAGAAGGCCCGAAGCAGTCTTGCTGAAATTCGGAACTTTACTTTTTACAAAAAAGAACACGTTATTTGCGTAACCACTGCAGAAGTGAATCCATCATTTTTCTGGGCTGCCTTAAGAAAAAGTAAAAATGGCATGGGAAAAATTTGCAAGGATCTTTATGATTTCATGCTAACGTTGTGTGGTCTGCCACTCTCTTCAGCAGGTAATCAGAGGCACTTTACTCTAAGACAGAATTATTTAATCATCTTCTGATTCAAACAACTTGTTGTTTAATGCATATCAAGCAACATATAAATGTTCTAGAGCGTCACTTGATTCCTAGATTGTACCTTCTGACATGCACAAAAAGCATTTTGATTGGTAAAAAGCTACCAAAGGATGTGAAAATACTGAGCCTTGTGCTAACCCTAGCTGTAAAGGAGAATTCTTGTCGGAAGATTAGTCTTAAGCTCCCACAAATAGTTTTTACTGTTTACATGCTTTTATGAGTTTTGTGCTTTCACTTTCGTTTTCACAGGGACGTTCGTTAAACGATAATTTGGCAATCGTGTACAAAAAGTTTAAGTTAAGAAAAACATGTCTGAAGTGGCAATTTGTATACCGGAAAAAACATTTATATTACATGGAGTCGATGTTAGTGTTGGTTTTGCTAAGTGATGCTAGCTGTCCTAAGCTTTTTAATTTGTACGAATATATGCTAGTGGATTTTGCTATTCTGTAAGGTTTTTTAAGTAGACCAAGCTAAATATAAATTTAAGACTTAATAAGATGTGATTTAGCTCTTGTTCTATCCTTTCTTGCAAGGCTTTAACAGTGAAAATATAGATTAGTCTTTTTGATATTTCTTGTCCAGCATGAATCAGATTCTAGACAAGGCCTGTTTTAGGTAAGACTCTAGTTGAGGGGCATTTTGCTGTCTTGCAAGATGTTGGTAAAATTCTAGTCTAATGACTTCTAGCTATCTTGGAAAGGATTTAGGTTAAGAAAATGAAACTTTCAGGGATGGGTCTACTTTGAAAAAATACTATTAGGCCTAGCCTACTAAAAATAAAATTACTGAATTTTGAGAAAAATGGTAAAATTCTAGTTGATTGACCTCTTGCTATCTCAGAAATGGGTTAGGCTAGGAAAATTCAACTTTCAGGGATGGGTCTACAGGCTAAAAAATGTCCTGGAAAGGTATTTTGAAGCAACTTACTCCACTCCTTCTCCCTCTAGAGGGCTGTGACCTTTGATGACCTTTAAAAATATGTGGGTTATAAAAGTGAAATGTTGCAAAATAGATCTTCTGCTTAATTGAGGTACAACAAAATTGTTTTCAGATTCATAACTTTGCTCAATTCTACTTTATAAGGTTTTCAAGATCCTAACATTTGAAAAAAAAAACATTGATATGGCTCAAAATTCTACTCAAATAACAGGAATTGCATTTTCAGAATTAAAGGCAGAGAAAAAGCAACTAGTAACTGAAAATTAAGGTTAAATGTTGTTTTGTCAAAATTTCAATAGGTATAGACCTGTCATGTACACAATTTCCGGGCCCTCTAGAGAGAGAAGAAGTAGAGGGGGGCCCTATGAAATACCTTTCTGGGACATATTTTAGCCTGTAGATCCATCCCTGAAAAGTTTCATTTTCCTAACCTAAACCCTTTCCAAGATAGCAAGAAGTCAATTAACTAGAATCTTACCAAAAAAAAAAACATTGATATGGCTCAGAATTCTACTCAAATAACAAGAATTGCATTTTTCAGAACTAAAGGCAGAGAAAAAGCAACTGGTAACTGAAAATTAAGGTAAAATGTTGTTTTGTCAAATTTTCAATAAGAATAGACTTGTTGTGTAGGTGAATTTCAGGGCACTCTAGAGGGAGGAGGAGTGGAGTTTGGTACTTTAAAATACCTTCCCAGGGCATACTTTAGCCTGTAGACCTATCCCTGAAAGTTTCATTTTCCTAACCTAACCCCTTTCTGAGATAGCAAGAAGTCACTAAACTAGAATTTTACCCAAGATGTTTAACTGTCTAAAAGTACAACTTTCGTGAAGGAAACATCCTCAGGTAAAATTCTAGTTTGGGACCTTCTTTCTATCCTGAAAAGTTGTTGAGTTGGGTAAATGAAACTCTCAGCAATGTATACAAGGCCCTAATTAACTCCTAGGAAAGTATTTTAATGCAGCCAGGAGGGTATCTCCATTCTCCCCCCCTTCAGAGTATATTGACCCATAATAATTTGTGTGTTATAATAGGCCTACCTTGTAAAACAGATCTTCTGCTCAAATAAGGCACAAGAACATTGTTGTTAGCATCATACCTTTGCTCACTCCCAATTTATAAGATTTTAAAGATCTGTAAATGTATTTCTAAAATTTTGGGAAAACCCATGACATGACTTAGAATTCTACTGAGATAACAGGGATTAGATTTTCAAATAGGCTTCTAAGGCCAATGAAAAGGGATCAAAAATTTAAATACAATGTTTTTTTTATCAGAATTCAGATAGGTATAGACCTGTCATGTGTGCAATCTTTATTAATATATGCCAATCTTCATGATTATCATGAATATATCCAAATTGGATTTGAGGACTTTCTAACTTCCACCCCTCCCTCACCTTTTAGTAAAAAGCATGCATATTGCTTCTTGTTTAAACCAGTTCCAAGCAAAAAATTACACTGGAGATATAAAGTAGGCCTGTAACCCATCCAACACCATTCAACTCCTTCCCCTTTTCTCTAGTCCAGTGTTTTTTTTCAATAAAGGCAGACATAGGCCTATCTTTTTGTATCTTAATTGGCAGTTGTATCTTGTTTGAACTGGAATCAAGTGATGATTTCTCCATCTATGTAATTGTAGACATAAACTTTGTTCATGACCCCTCCAACAAATCCCTGCCCATCATGCTATCAGCTTCCCAGATTTAAAGTAGACATGTTACACTTTCCTTGAACCAGTATTAGGTAAGCATTTTTGATTTTTGAGCCAAAGGGTCAGAGGCCCAGCTCCCCTTTCTTCTTTCTAACTTTTTAATATAAATGAATGGATGCTAGTCAATGTTTGAAGCATCATCAAGAGATTAAAGTGAGGCAATTTGCCATGGTTTAGAAAAGAGCAACCTATCCTCTATGAATTTTGGATAAGTTAAGGGACATGGAAAAAGTACAGTCTAAAAATCAAACAGCTTGTGGTTGAATTGTAATCAGGAACAACCTGACTCAATAGTAACCAAAACTCTAAAAAACAGAATTTTGATATCAATATATACATCAAATGAATCAAGTTTTTTTTATGATTCTAAATACAGAAGTTTTATCAAATTTAGTCTAACCCATCAATAGTTACAAGCCAGTAAAAATTTGGCTTATTTTCAAAAATGGGGGAAATACCCCCTAAAAGTCATACTATCTTAATGAAAAATTCTTCCATCAGATTCAGCATATCAGAGAGCCTTACTGATGAAGTTTCAAGTTCCTATCTGAAAAAATGTGGAATTTTGTATTTTTTGCCAGAAGAAAGATCATGGATGCATGATCATTTGTTTATCTGTTCTTTTTTCCCAGGGGTGATCATACTAATACAGTTTTCCTAGAATGTTGTGAAAGGGCTCATTCTGACATAAATTAAAAGTTCTAGTGTTTTTTTTTAGTGACCAAAAACAAATTGGAGGGCAACTAGGCCCCTCCCACACTCAAATTTTTAGATAGCCATTTTGTTCAGCATAGTCAAAAAATCTAGTAACTATGTCTTTGAGGAAAACTTAATCCCCCACAGTCCCCAGAGGAAGGGGTGCAAGTTATGAACTTTGCCCATTGTTTACATATAATATTGAAAAGATACGTATGTTTTCAGGGGGGATTTTTTCTGTTGGAAGGGAGAGGTTTATATGAAAGGATCTTTCCATGGAGGATTTATCATGGGGGAAGGGAATTTCCATGAAGGGGGCACTGGACCAATATTATTTAAAAAACAATGAGAAATTAAATGAAAAAAACAAGTTTTTTTCATCTTAAAGTAAGGAGTGACATTAAAACTTAAAACAAAGAGAAATTATTATGCATATGAGGCAGTTTGTCACCTGTTCAATACCTCAATCTTGTGCTAAAGTATTTTTAGTAATTTCAAAAGAGCTATTTATTCTAGTTAAACAGCCTTTGTGGTTCAGGGGCCATTCTCAAAGAATTGGATCTAAATTTGAACTTCTATGTAAAGAGCAAGGTATTGACTAGGGCACAAACCCCCTCATATGCATAATAAAAATGTACAAATATAGAAGTTTATTGTTTAAGTTGATTTGTAAGTTATGTATATTTATTACTAATAGAATATGTTCTTAAAATAAAATTAAAAGTTCTAGTGAACTTTTTAAGTAACCAAAAAAAGGGAGGGTAACTAGGCCCCCTTCCCACCAGTTTTTTCTCAAAATAATTTGATCAAAACTTTGAGAAAGCCAATTAGCAAAAAAAAACTAAAATTAATATGCAAATTTCGTTTTAATTATTCATGTACGGTGAGCCAAAATTAAAACCTGCATTAATTTACAAACATTCAGAAATTAAACAAAAAAGACAAGTTTTTTCAACCAAAAGTAAGGAGCAACATTAAAGCATAGAATGAACAGAAATATTTACATGTATAAGGGTTTTCATCCCCTCCTCAATGAGATATGAGATATACATTTATTAAGAAAAGAAAACAAACACTATTCGCCATTCGCCTGCCAAGAAAGATAATAAGCTTGTAAGGGCAAGTGAGGTTATCACCCTCAGCTAATTAAAACCACGTTCATATCACGCTACTCCATACAAAAGAAACTCAAATGATGAAGGAAGAAAGGAAAAAAAGAGAAAGAGGAAAAAGACAAGAAGAAAACAGAAAAAAAAATAACAGCAAATAAATCAGGGAAATGCCTTGAATAGAATGACAACCTGGAACGGGCCTTACATCAAAATTACTCACGAGATAAAAGAAACTTTTTTACCCATGACTTGAAAGCCGGAAGACTAGGCACATTTTTCACACCCTCGGGCAAAATATTCCAAACATGGGGACAAATCACAAAAGATGCCCGAGTAGTACTCCTAAACTCATGAGTTAAGTTATCAGCTTTTCTTGTATTATGATCATGATGGTCTCTATTAAAAGTAAAAAGATTTTCAAAAGCAGGGGTGAGCAGGCAAGTCAAATATTTATACAAGAAAATCGCAACTTGGTAATCTTGAATTTGGGATACATCCATTAACTTATTCCTTTTAAAATGCTCATAAGCAGGAACATCATCAGAATCATAAAATTCCGATAATAATTTTACAGCTCTATTCTGAAGTTTTTGTACTCTTTTGAAACATCACTCTTTATTTTTTTACCTCACTCTTTATGCTAAAGTATTTTTATCAATTTCAAAAGAACTATTTATTCTAGTTAAATGACCTTTGTAATTCAGGGGTTAATTAAATAAAACTTTAGTGTGGAGAGTGAGGTATTGCCAACGGGACAAACCCCCTCATATAAATAATAAAAATATATGAATATAGAAGTTTGTTACCTAAGTTTATTTTTCAAGTTATGTATATTTATTACTAATAAAAACGTTTGTAAATAAAATGAAAAGCTCTTTTGACTTTTATAAGTGACCAAAAAATTGGAGGTCACCTAGGCCCCCTCCCCCTAAGCTTTTTTCTCAAAACTGTCCAATCAAAACTTTGAGAAAGCCATTTAGCCAAAAAAAAAGTAAAATTAATATGCAAATTTTGTTGTAATTATTCATTTACGTTGAGCCAAAATCAAAACCTGCATTAATTCAAAAATGATCAAAAATTAAATAAAAAATTAAAAAAAGGATTTTAAGGATTTAAAAGGATTTTTAAGGATTTAAAAGGATTTTATTTTAACGAAAAGTAAGGAGCAACATTACAACTTCAAACAAACATAAATTTATCTGTGTGTGAAAGTGGTTGTCTTCTCCTCAATGCCCTGCTCTTTATGTCATAGTTTGACTCTTTCTCACAACTTTACTTTTTAAAACAACAAAACAATTTAGCCTAAAGAGCACAAACATTGAGGAAGGGACAACCCCTTTCATATAAGGAATAATTTCTGTTTGTTTTAAGTTATAATGTTACTCCTTATTTTCAGCTAAAAGACTTGTTTTTTTTTATTTAATTATGAACTAAGTCTTTATTTTGAATTTCTATTTCTTCTGATTAAGCTGAAATTTCCAAGACATATTCTGTTTGGATTAATAGATTGAGATTAGCCTTTTGTGTCTTTCTTGACGTGAAGAAAGTAGCAGGTCAGAGTTTTTGGTGAAGGTGGTGCAGCTTTTTATTCTGAAATAGCAGAGGTATTAAGTGGGGTGGCTCAAGGAACTGTTTTGGGACCTGCACTTCTCAATATCTACATTAATAATGCTCCAAAAAACATGACTAATAAACTAAGTCTATCTGCTGATGACTCAAAACTTATTGGTCCCATTAACCGTCTATTCCAAAAAAACTTTATATGCTCTCATGGTATAAACTTACAACCCTATCCCAAGGGCGCCAGGGGGTTGTGTCAATAATGTCTCTAGAGATAATATTAAATGATCTTCAGGCTATTTTGAACAAAATCGCTATGTCATGATTTTAGTCAGATGCGTTTGGTGAAAATAGGGGTTGTTGGGCGGGGGGCTAAATGCTCTCCGTCACTTTCAAGGCTAAAAAAAAGTAGAAGTTCCAATTTTCAACCCAATGAGCCTCTTCTAAAGTTAAACAACCATCTTTTCCGTAAGAAACTTAAATGCCCTGCAGCATAATGTATAACCCAGATTCTGGTGGTTTGCACCAACCCCAAAGACCTTGTTATATGATCTTGGGACTATTTTGAATAAAACAACTGTCTCAAAATTTTTGGTCAATGTATTTCAGGAAAACTCGGCGTGTTGATGGGGGGGGGGGGTGTAGCTGCCCTCGGATTGTCTTGACTCTTAAAAAGGGTATTAGAAATTCAGATTGCCATATCCAATGAGTTTTCTGTGAATTATATACGACCATTCTTTCTTTAGAACCTTATGTGTCCTGGGGCATAATTTACATCCCATGCCCTGAGAGCCGTGGGGGCGGGATTATCTTCCCCTAAGACCTAATATCCGGACTCTTTGACTGCAATGAAAAAATTTGCTATGTCCAAATTTTGATTGGACATCTTTGGGAAAATGATGAGTGTTTGGGGGGGGGGCTGGTGGTGGTGGTGGGCTGGTTTCTCTCAAATCACTTTTGACTCTTAAAAAGGGCACTATAACTTCCAATTTCAAATCAAATGAGCTCCTTCTGAGGTTTATACGACCACCTATTCCATAACAACCTTATATGCCCCCAGGGCATGACTTTATCCCTAGGGAACTTCGGGGTTGTGTCAACCATAGAGGCATTGTTACATGTTCTATGGGCTATTTTGAGCAAAATCGCTATCTCACAATTTTAATCAGATTCGTTTGGTGAAGAGGGTTAGTTGGTAGGCTTGCTGCCCTCCATCACTTTTGGCACTTACAAGGGAACTAGAAATTCCAATTTTCAACCAAATAAGCATCCTCTAAAATTTATACAACCATCCCTTCCATAAAAACCTTAAATGCCCCTGGAGCATAACTTACAACCCTTGCCCTAGCCTCTGGGATTTGTTGCAACCCCAAAAGCCTTGTTATATGATATTGAGATTATTTTGAATAAAATGGCTCTCTTGAAATTTCTATTAAAGGAATTTCAGGACAATACGACGTGTGTGTGTGGGGGGGTAGCTACCTCCCGATCACTTTGACTCTTAAAAAGGGCACTAGAGCTTCTGATTATCAATCCAATGAACCCCTTTCGAACTTTATATGCCCACTCTTTCTACAGAACTTTATATAACCCCAGGGCATAACTTACAACTTTTGCCCTTAAGGCTGAGGGGGGGGGGATTTGTCATCTTAAAAGACAATTTCTAGAACTTCTGACTACGCTGAACAAAACGGCTATCTCAAAATTTTGATTTGAATTGTTTTAGCAAATGACGGGTGTGGCGGGGGTGGGAGGCATTTGCCCTCTGATCACTTTCAATCGATAATAAAGGCATTAGTCCTCTTAATTTTCGATCGAATGAGCCCTTTTTGAAGTTTTTGCGACAACGCTTTCTATAAATACCTTAAATGCCCCAATGGCATAACTTACAACCCTTGTCCTGAGGGCTGTGGGAGGTCGTAATCTTCAAAGAAATAATTTTCTGACTTTTCAACTACGTTGAATAAAATGGCTACGTCAAAATTTTGATCGAAAATGTCAGGAGAAATGATGGGTATGGGGAGAGCATTTGCCCTCCTATTACTTTCGACTATCTTGAACGAGCCCTTTTTGAAGTTTCTACGACAACGCTTTCTATAAAAACCTCATGTGCCCCAGGGCATAACTTACAACCTTCACCCTGAGGGCTGTGGGTGGCGGTTGTTATCTTCAAACGCATAATTTCATGAAATTTCAACTATGTTGAACAGAATGGCTATCTCAAAATGTTGATTGGATATGCTTGGTGTAGGGATGGGCGTAGGAGGGGGCTAGTTGCCCTCCAACAACTTTTGACTATTAAAAAGTGCACTAGCCGTTTCGATTTCAAACGGAATGAGTCGTTTTTCAAGTTTCTATGACAACCTTTTCTATAAAAATCTTAAATGCCCCAGGACATAACATACAGCCCTTTCCCTGAGGACTGGCGGGGGATTTGTCATCCTCAAAGACATAATATCCGGACTTGTCAACTAAGTTCTATAAAATGGCTATCTCATAATTTTGATTGGATGTATTCGGGGAAAGGGCGGGCTTTGGAGAGGGAGCAGTTGCCCTCAAATCATTTTCGACTATCAGAAAGGGCACTAGCCTTTTCAGTGTCCAATCGAATGAGTCTGTTTTGAAGTTTCTACGACATCTCCTTCGATAAGAAGTGCCCTATTCTAAGACAAAAAAAAAGAATAAATAATAAATTATGCCAACATTGTTCTTATCTTAGGCAGCGCTATTGCGCTGCCTATTATAATGTACCTTGTCACCTAAATATTGTGAAGAAAGATGTTGCCTGTAGATGAAGCTAAAAAAAAAATAATGTAATAATACTATAGGATCGACTAGATAATATCTAAAGCAGAAATTGTGGTAATTTTTAATAATTTTATCTTTTATTATTAAATTTTAAAGAAATTAAAAATATTTAGCCTTGCTTTGACTGAAACTTTTTCTACAAATGTACTGTTTCTGACTAAGGTAATAACGTACACAAAAATTTGCTTAGAATAAATTTACAATTTCTAGGATATTTAGATTATTATTTTAACATCAAAATATCCATTCTATACCTAGAAGAATTTGAGTATAAATAAACTTCATACCAATCTGTTACATAATCTTTTCTCTTTGAAATCACATAGTTCTACCTAAAGGTTTTTGTTCCTTTTTTTATTTCTTTTCACTTGTTTTGAACATTAAGAAGATTATAAATCTAAAAAAGAAATAATAATGTAATTTTCAGTTATTCCTACTAACTGGAACAAATTTTAAAAGGGATTGATGAAAAAAATATTTAACTTGCTTTAGCAGTTTGATCCTGTAGAAAAACTCATAATCCATATAATGATAATAATAAGTTATATCCAGTAAAAAAGCTAATAATACATCAAAGCTACTGCAGTTAACTTTTGTGTCATAGATAGCCAATGTTACCCAAGTATATATAAAATGGATACTATCACTAATAGTAACAAAAAAGGCTTGTTGCATAAAGAGTTTGATTTGACTCTGTTTAGTGATTTTTTTAGCACATCAAAAATACATTTTTGATGCAAAAATCATGACAACTGCAATCAAGTACTTCAAGAATTTCTTGCTTCTTATAAAGTACTTACGTCTATGGTTGATGATTTATTAGCTTTTTTGCTGCATATAATTTATTATTATTATGTAGATTATCAGTTTCTTTCTATAGAACCAAACTGCTAAAGCAAGTCAAACTTTTTTTTCATCAATTTCCTTTCGAATTTGTTCCAGTTAGTAGGAATAACTATTCCTACTGACCAGTTAATACGAATAATTTGTTCCATAATAGTAGGAATAAACAATTTTTTTTTTTTTTTTTTTTTTTTTTTTTTTTTTTTTTTTTTTTTTTTTTGTCACTAGACTTGCTCTGCAGGATTTGAGATGAGATGGGCCATAAGATAAATGCTGTGTTTTTAGTTGCAGAGTTCTTTTTTTTGCTTATGCGTGATAAATGTTGAATTAGCTGAATTCTAACGAGTCAGGTCATAATATAGTAAAATTTGTATATTTTGAGCCTGGTTATATCAAAAATTTTGACATGATAAAGAATAACCAAGTACAAGAATCATCAACCAAATGCTGAAGCTTTGACTTAACATTGAGAGTCTTGAGCCTTTTTTCAAAAGATGCCTATAATCGACTTTTTTAATTGATATAATTGCCTTTTCATCTTCCTTTTGAATAAACTGTAAGCTAATTTTGTTCTTTGCAATAAGAACAAGTGCATTAAGGAAAAAGAACAACAATCTCCACCCTCTATATTATACCTTGCCTAGGGTACAGACAAGGTAGTCAATAGGCATTGAGATAGCATTTTAGATGGTAAACAAAGTACTTTTATCTGTATAGCTGGAAATGGTTATGTTGGTGCCCATACCTAGACTGTCTTTGGACTAGATATTTTATTTCTTAATGTTTGGGGTCTTTGCCCTCAGTTTTACAAAGTTTTAAAATTTCTTTCTTACTCTTGTTCTCCATCTCCAGAAAGTTTCATTTGATCTAATTTTCTTCTAGGATGATCTTAGAAATGATGGTAGATCTTACTTAGACTATAGGCCACTTGCAATAGAGACTGGAATCCTTCCTCAACCCAATGGATCATGTAGAGTAAGGCTTGCAACTTCAGATATCCTTGTAGCCACTAAACTTGAGCTTGAACAGCCTGACAAAAATAGCTCAAAGGAAGGGAAAATTGAATTTTTTGTCGACTGGTAAGTCTCTATTTTTGTACGGTTTAAGGTTAGCTAGATATAATTTATATTTGGTTGTAAAACTAAGTTATTTTGCAATTAAGTAACATATTTAATGCTTAGCTGCGATTAAAAACAGGCAATAGGTGCACATACGTTGGATCCTTGGGTGAATGGGAAAACATAAATGAAAATGAAAATATATAGATATATATATAAATAGCAAGCAAAACTTTTAAATAAGACAGCAAAAAATAAAGTAGAAAATGTCCCAATATTACAGTTTCACATCGAGAAGCAATTGTTGATCTTTAGAAGCTCCAAACAACTTGTTTTTCTTTGTTGTGTAGTGTTTTCCCTTTTAGGGAATTTTTTGGATGTTGAAGCTTTTTTGTGTGCAACTCTGGAATGGATACTTAAATACATACATAAAACATGGTATTTATACATACATACAAATACATACATAAAATAGGGTATGCCAAGCCTTTGATGCAAACATTGAATTTGTTATAAACTGTTACTATTGCAAGCTATCACAAACATTAAACATGTTAGATGTTGACCATAGTTTATCTCAACACATTTATGGTCTATCTGCAACCTCTTCAGATAATTCAAAATAAGGCAATTAGAATTCTGGGTGCTTTTGTTCATCGACTTGCGTGACTTGAAAATCTGTCAGAAACCCAAACTTTATATATTTTTCTCAATATACTTAATCTCAAACAATTGAAGGACGTGCATACAGCAATGTGATTTAATGATATCCAATCCTCAGCAAATTATTTCCATGGTGTGGGTATAATTGGGACTCCCACTTCTCCTTCCCTCTGCATCCGCTCCAAGAAATATTGCCTTCCGCCAATCAAATCAGAAAGAGCTAGATTCTTAATCAGATACCAGATTCCTCATACTGTAAATAGACTTAACTTAGTAGAAATGTCCCGAAGTTTCACAAGTCGATTTTCTTTGAAAAAAACATATTTCAAAAATAGTTCTTTGCCTGGATGTCGGGACTGATTAATAATAGATTGTAGTATATATTTTGCTGTGGTGTTCTCACGCTGGGGTGGCCTCCTCTATTATCCCCTACCTTATATGTTTTTTTGTCTTAGTTTTTTTTTCTCTTTTTGGAATTATTAGTATGACGAGACGTTGTGTTTTTTTTTTCTACGCATTTGTACTGCCCCAGCCTTACGAGCTCTGCTCTCTGTTGGGGCATAATATTGTTTTTATATATTTTTAATTTGAATTAATAAATATTGATTGATTGATTGATATTGATTGACAAACTACTATTGAATGCATTTTTGGCTTTATTCCATACCATCGGGATAGAGATGATATGGGGTCTGATTTATAACTAGTGAAGTGCTGATTAGTCCTTCCTCTGAACCCCTGAATTCCCAGTATCTTTATTATCTCTAAAATTATTGTAATTAGTAAATTAACTATTTTTTATCCTAAAAATCCGTAGCCGATTAGGATTAAGGCCGTTGTCTGAAGGATTTTCTAACTGAACTTCCTCCCCCAGACCCTATGTAGTATTTTTCCTCTTACTTGTTGTTGTTTTTATCTCTGGTGCTTGTGTTATTGTGGCCAAAATAAGAGAGAAAGCAAAAAATAGTTGAAATTAAATACGTGTTTCACAACAATAATAAAACGAAAGATGGATTAATTCGTTGATCTTATCAGACAGTTTGTGGTTACAAATTGTAAGTAAGGAGAAACTCGGCCCAATAGTAACCGAAACTGTAAAAACCGGAATTTTGATAAAAATAATAGATACACCAAAAGAATTCAATTTTTATCTTGATACCAAATATACAAAATTCATTAAATTCAGTGTTGCCCCAAAAGCCACGAGCCTAAGAAAATTTGCATGATTTTGAAAAGGGGGACTACAAGCCCCCCCCCCGAAAGTCAAGGAATCCTAATGAAAATTCCAGCATTAAATTCAACATATCAGAGAACCTTCCTGTAGAGGTTTTAAGCTCCCGTCTGCATAAAATATGGACATTTTTGTTTTTTGTCAGAAGAAAAATTATGGGCGTGTGTTTTTTATTTATTATTTTCCATGGGGCAATCCTATAGAATCACTGGTCCTAGAGACTTTACCAAACAGAATCAAAAAGTTCTAGTGCCGTTTTTAAGTGATCAAAAAGAAGTGACCAAAAATGGAGGAGAACTAGCCCCCCTTCCGTGCTCCTTTTTTCCCAAAGTCATCCTATCAAAATTTGGAGATAGCCATTTTCTTCAGCATAGTTGAAACTTGAAATATCAGATAACTATGCCTCTGGGAAACTTTACATGAAAGGAATTATCCGGAATTCCTACTTCTTTTAACTCAATTTTGCATTTGGGAAAGTTCCAGGTTAAATTCTCGTTGGGGTCGGATTTGTCCGGGGATTTTCCGTGGTAGACACTCTCCATGAAGGAATTCTCCACGGGAGAAACATTCCATTGGGGAGAAAAGTTTCTGGGTGTGAACATTTCATGGGATATTTTACGCGAAGGGAATTATCCAGACTTAGTTTTTTATTATTATTAT